>NW_019154148.1:3885847-4106422 GCF_002288905.1 Enhydra lutris kenyoni | reverse complement strand
GATCCCAGGACCCTGGGATCATGACCTGAGCCGAAAGCAGAGGCTTTAACCCACTGAGCCACCCAGGCGCCCCAAGTTAGTTAAGATTTTTATTAAGTGGCACCAATAGATGAGGCATAGTTTCTGGGAACACTCATAGATTCTCTCTGAACTTCTTAGCCATGAAACAGAGCTGTTTCACCAAATTGCCTTTTTTTGTGGGCTGAGGTAGAAGGTGTTCATGCTTCAAGAAGGGTGAAGGAGAAGGATGGCACGACCCCGATAGGACATCAGAGCCTCAGTCAAAGGGCCCGAGTCCCAGCTGTGCTCTAACCCTGGGAAAGGACTGCAGTACCAGGCTGGAAACTGAGGCAAAGGCCAAGCCCTGAGAAGAGCAAGGCTCCTTCCAGTAATTCCCCTGCCCGCTGGCTGGAGGTTCTGAGCTCTCTGCTAAGGACTGCTTCCCAGCTGGCATCGCTTCATTCCCAATGGCATTCCCAATGGCATCGCTTCATCCCGCCACGCTGACTTCGGTTCCAGGTTCTCTCACCACCTGCCGCGGGGGGTGCCCTCACGACATCTCCACGGCTGCGGTCACGTGGGCCCCCTCCCTGCACATGCGCACGTCGCTTTCTCGGGTGCTCCAGGTTGCTCTGCTCCCTGATGAGCAGCACCGGACATTCTAGGCTCCGCCCTCTGGGCGCTCGGAAGGTTCTCGTGCTTTCTGGAACGGTGGCTCCCTTCATCCCCACATTGTAAGCTCTGGCGTTTCCAAAGCCACTTCTGTATATGCTGTTCAGTCGTGTCAGCCCTGGTTCCTGTCTACACAGGAACCCCCCCCTCCCGGCCCCGAACCCCATGCAGAGAAGCAAATAGTGGCTGCTGGTCTACAAGGGCCCTCAGCGGACCTGGAATCTCTTGTCTCAGAGGGACTTGACAGGATGCTTCTGTGGGCCATTTCTAGGTCACGTGGGGTCTAGACTTCCAGCCCCAAGCTTCGCTGAACCTCTTCCCTTTCTTGTGCCCAGTGTGATGAGACGGGTGATGAGGCCCGCCATCCTATAGCGCAAAAGAGCGGAGAGGAAGCAGAATCCAGGGTAGAAATTCATTTTTCTTGTTGCCATATTTCTTTGCTTGTTACACTTTCTTTGCACCCTCCAGCTCTTGTCAGAGACCCATTTGTGAATGGAGACATTTCTGCTTTGAAGTCATAATTTATCCTGCAAGAGCTGCTAAAAGAAGCACTTTTAAACTCGGATCTGAGCGTAGGCTGGGAATTGTAAGTCACCTCCTAGCACTTGGGCAAATTGCAATGAGTGGAGTCTTTTTTACCTCAGGGAGTCAATTTTAACTTATTGCTTTTTTTTCTCCGAAGATACTTTCCTCAAACACTTCGCCCACCCTGCTTGCTTTCCTTGCAAATTCTGACTTAGGTTGTATGAACCAGCCGTCTGCGATTTATTGATGATGTTTCGTTGGCTGCAAGTTAACTGGTATTTACTTTATCATGAACCATCTAGCTAAACAGGAATTTTAAAAATTAGCCTATGGAAAGCCTAAGGAAACACTGTATTTTTCCAATCTACTCCAAGAAAATTATAGTTACCACCAGTCATCTCTCTCTTCCAGAGCCTCAGAGAGAGGACATGGCAGAGGAGGAGAGATGGTGGATACTGGCATCTGCGTGCCTGGATTCAAACCGTGCCCTTAACTGCTTACCTGCTCTGTGACCTAGGGCAAGTTACTGAACCTCTCTGTGCTGGAGAAGCAAAGCCCCTACTTTCCTTGCGTATTGTTGCGAGTAGTAGCTGAGTTCAGATACAGCTCAAGACAGAAGGGTGCTTGGCACCTAGAAAGGAAAAACGTAAGTACACTTTTTTTCTTGTTAAATTGTCTTCTAAATGTGTAATATTTGAATTCTTGGTGGAGCAAAACCTACAGATGGACCAGGACAGCACAGATTTCTAAAAACAGCTATCTTTTGCTTTTATGGTTTGACTGATTATAAAAATGGAGGTTAGAAGCAGATCAGATTGAATGCAAAGGGGTTGCTAGTTTTAGTCACTGGATGTGTTTTGTTTTTTTGTTGAATGTGGTCAGGTGCATTATCTGTATGAAGCTTCTGTGTCTTTCGACAGCGCTTTTTTGAGTCTCCTGTTTAAAGGGTTGGACAGAAATGTGTGCGTTTGCACAACACAGCCCATCTGACCCAACAGGACTATATTAAGTGGCCAGCCAGCGCCTCTGGCAGCTCCCCCCACCCCACCCTTCCCTACCTTTCCATACCCGCTCAGGAGCGAGGGACAAGGAGCACAATTTATGTAAGCTTATAGAAAAGAAACATCATAAAAACACGTATCTCCATATGTTCCCGCTCTTCCTACACGCTGAGGTTTCAGGGTAACTATCTTATTAAATTTGCCTATTGCTGACGAAGCTATTCAGGGATAAACAATACCCTCTGTTATTTGCTAGGCAGCCAGATTTCCCTCAGAAGGTTCTTTTGGGGCCCCTTAAAATGTCCCTTTGTTGCAATCCACAGAAAGTCACAAGAGAACAGCTGAACTGTGTAACTGAGTTTAATTTATTGTGTGTTCTCTCTCTCACACACACACATACGCACAGCGTCCTTGTCCCTCATTCCTTCGCATTTTTCCTGGGGGTGGGTAGCCAAGAAATGTGGGGCTCCCTCTGCAGGCCTGGTGGCCGTGACTGCTTTACCTTGCTGGGAGTTCACATACATTGCAATCATTTGTAATCTTCACTGTGACTTCAGCAGAGCTCTCCTATCATACTCATTTTATTGCCAGGGATTTGGCCATTTTGGAGATAAAACATAGTCATCACTTGGCAATTGTGTTTCAGCCACATGGACGCAAGCAGCTCTTAAATTTTGGGGGGAGGGTTCTGAAGGGCAGGTCATGCCGCTTGAATTTGGGGGGAGGGAGGGGTCTAGGGAGTGGTTCAGACAGTCTCAACCTGGAGGCTCAGAGTTGTTTCTAGCACTGTTCCCTTCCTTCTGATCCCATACACACAAAGGTAAAGCCCTCCTCTATCTTGGTTTCCGTGTCTACTGAAATCATTTTTTTTTCAAAGATTTTATTTACTTATTTGACAGACAAATATGCAGAGAGGCAGGCAGAGACAGAGAGAGGAGGAAGCAGGCTCCCCGCTGAGCAGAGAGCCCGATGTGGGGCTTGATCCCAGGACCCTGGGACCACGACCTGAGCCGAAGGCAGAAGCTTTAACCCACTGAGCCACCCAGGCGCCCCCTGAAATCATTTTCTGCTAATGTGTATCATGTTATAATCCTATGCTGGTCCTTATGAGCACCCAAATAATCTATCTTCTCCAGGAGGGCAGCAACGCCCTAAGGAGAATGTTGCTAACCACTGTATTCTCAGCACCTAACCTGGTGTCTGGCATACAGTTGGTGCTTAGTAAATAATGACTAGTTGAGTGCTCTCCTCTTTATGCATGTTTCTTAGGGCACTTCTGCGTGTCCTCCATAATGCCACGGACTCAGCGCCAAGATGTGATAGGGGAGGTAGAAATTATCACAGAGCTCTCAGACAGGTGCGTGTTCCACCAGCTGATAGTTTAACAAGAATTTATTAGATTTGCACTGTAAACTTCTGTTGCTCTCAGCTAAAAACTTGAAGGAAACATCAAAAAATATAATCGTATCCTTGCCTAGAGAATTTCCAAGCCTAGCTGGCAAGGTGAGTCTTGCCTATCTGTGGGATTCCGGGATAACTCAGTGCTAACCCAAAACCCCACCCAAACCTGAGACTGATTCTAAGGGAAATAACATTTCAGAGAGTTGGACTGCTGAAGGTATTTTGAGGTGGTGGGAAAGGTTCATACAGAGTTAGATCCTAGGTAGAAAAGATGTGTGGAGTTGGGATGTGTCAAGGGGCGGAGATGAGACTTCACATATGGCAGGGCTGGGGGGCAGAGAGAGCATGAGCAAAGTCGTGGAGCCTGGTGTGAGTACCTGGGCACAGGCAATGTGAGGAGGGAGGCCACTAACCTGGCCAGAGTGGCGTGTACTTGAGAGAGGACATCAAGGCCAGGCAATGGAGAACACAGACCTGTGGTTTATTATCATACCACTCCTTGATCAGCCCTGTCAGGTCGGGGGACTTTGGCGCCCAGAGTGGCCGAGAAATAATTTGGACAGTAGTGGAGTTTGGAGGGAGATACAGGAGCCTATCCTGGTGCCTCCGCTCCACAGTCTCCTCTTGCTTTTGATTTCACTACAGTCAGCAAAATTTCCCATTGATGAGCGAGCCTCCTCTCTCTGTAAGGCAGTGGTGCTCAAACTTGGGTGTGGATCAGCATCCCTTTGGGGTCTTACTGTAAGGACTGATTTCTGAGACCTGTCCCCTTCCCCACACCTGAGTTCTCATTCAGTAGAACTGGATCAGAACCTAGGGATCTGCGTTTTTGCAAGGACCCAGCACATCCCATGGACTGCACTTGGCGAATAGAGCCCCAAGGAGTAAGTGGTCCAAAGGGGCAGTTAAAAAATAAAAACAAAGGGAGCAAAAGAAGATGGGCAGCCAGCAAAAGATATTTGTAACAGATGTAAGCTGCACGGTTAGTTACTAAGACTCTGTTCTCTGATGAAATTTAAACACTGTCCAAACAATTCTTATCTGTCTCATCATTTGGAGCTTACCTTAATTTGATGGGCAGTGTGATATGTACAATAGGCATGGAAATGATCTGATTTCCAGAAGCCTGGGGAGGGAGAATATTAAAGCTCACCTCAGTCCAAGGACATCCTAAGAGCAGCTCTTGAATTTATTCTTTGCTATCAGCTGGACCCAGAGTAGCTCATTTTACACTACAATTAGTAGCAAATTACAGTCAGACCGACTTTCAAAAGAGCTGGTTCCAATCTGCTAGGAGACAATTTAAAGGATCAGATTGGTGCATTAAATCAAGCAAGCTCATCTGGCTCCTGAGACTTGGGTCTCCCAACCCTGCAAGGCCTGCACGTTGGCTTCCCTTTTAGCAAAAAGCTGAGCTCTGGGCTTTGGTATTTCTGATCTGTGTTCACTCCGACAGTGGCCCCATCTTCTTGGGCTAGGTGCAGACACCTCACTGGCAAAAACACAGACTGGTAGAGACACCGGGTCCTCATACATGTCCATGTGGGCAAAGTGCCAGTGACTTCTGGGGCACCTGACCTGGTTTCTGCTGTCGAGAGATGTGGAGTTTCTGCAGACCTCCCTCTTAGGTCAAGAGGGCTTCCTGGGTGGATGCAAAGGAGGGGAACTCCTCTGTCAATGGTTTTTTTCCTTATTCAGTACACACTGAAGAGGTGGGCACCTGGGGGGCTCAGTCGTTAAGTGTTTGCCTTTGGCTCAGGTCATGAGACCATGGTGGGGGGGGTATGGAGTCCTGTGTCAGATTCCCTGCTTGGGGGCGCTGGGGGGGAGGTTCTGCTTCTCCCTCTGCCTCTCCCAGCGCTTGAGCTCTCTTTCTCTCTCAGATAAATAAAATCTTAACACACACACACACACACACACACACACAGGCAGTGCAGAGCAAAATCCTTCCAGTGGGCTTGCCACAGAGTCACACCGTTGCAGTGTGACGCCTGGAACAGTGTCTGCTGAGATGGTGGGGTACAGGTTGGAATGTGGGGCGCACAGGGTGGGGCCCGGTTTTGAATGGGTGAACCTCCTCAGAGTCTGAATCTGAGGAAATTGCAAAAAGCCTTGTATTCTTACAGGTATAGGAGGGAGAAGCTTCCATAATATTTGATGGGCAATCTTCCTTTTCTTTGTGTTTGCCACTTTCCTACAGTTTTATAATGAGAGAAAGCAGAGCAAAGAACTCTTAATAGTGAAGAAAACACATAGGACTAATCCTGCTTCTCTTTTTTTATAAGCTGCCAGCAAGAAGCGTTTGGCTTCATTTTATGTGATGCTGGCTGGGCGGAGGCAGGTGTTCATCAGGGAGGCAAGCACTCACAGAGCTGTCTGTCTTAAGGTTAAATGGGTCCAGCATGGCTACCTCAGCTCTTTCATGCCCAAGTACAAACACCTGTGATGCCTGGAGTTAGGGAAACAAAATCCCCCCACTTTTGTGGATCTCCAGCCTCAGGCACCAAAGGCCTCCCTCAGCTCGCTCAAGGACAGGCAACCTTTGGCTCTCCCACAGGCAACACGGGGCAGGGAAAGAATGTTGTTGAACTGCACTGATTTTGACTCCAAAGCCAACACCCTTTTCAAAAATGTAAAACATTTGGCGTGTGTAGAATATCTGCTAGGCTCCGATGGGACCCCCGATGCTGGCGGTTCTCCAGGACCACCCAGTTCTTGGCCTGCCACCCAGGTATCTTCCAAACTCCGGCTCAAGTTAAAGGAGAGACACCTAAAAGACATCTCCTTTGTTTTCTTATTTCATTTTCTCTGATCATTCACCGCTTAGAACAGGAGATAGTGGGGGCACCTGGGGGGCTCAGTCGGTTAAGCGTCTGCCTTCAGCTCAGGTCATGATCTTGGGGTCCTGGGATTGAGTCCCACCTTGGGCTCCCCGCTCAGTGGAGAGTCAGCTTCTCCCTCTCCCTCCCGCATCTCCCCTGCTCATGCGCTCTCTCTCTCTCTCTCAATTCAGTCAATCAATATTAATAATTCAATCTAAACCAGACTGCTTGGTGTCACCACAAGGGACCAAGACTGTATCTTATTAAAAAAAAAAAAAGAACAGATGAGTTAACTGTCTTACGGCCGTCTTAAGGGTGGCTGCACACGGAGTCTGTGTCTTCCTGTCCTCAGCTGTACACTGAGGAAGAAAGAGACAGAAACCCTGGAACACACGCTCCTAAACATTTCGGGAGTGGAGGGAGGGAGATGTGTCTTCACCCTCCTAAGCTGGGCCCTTCGAGACCCGAGGAGAGGGGGGCGGGTGCCCCTTCTGAACAACGCCTGGTGTGTTTTTCACCCCCGAGCTGCGTCGTATGAAACCTCTCACTCGGCTGCTGTCTTGCTTCTCCTGTATCTGATATGAAGGAAAGGGTAAATTCCCAAGGTAAAAAGGGAATAAGATGACCCATTTCCGAGACGGAAGGGGAGGGTAGAGTGTGCCCGTTATGTGACACGTGCTCGGTACCTCGGGAATCTGCATGTTGAAATCGAAGCTGTCTGGGATATTCGCAGTCTACGCTTTGACGTGTCTTCAAAATCCCAGTAATGCCGGTTGAGGAGCGAGGCTGGAGGAGGGTGTCTGTGCAGCAGGGATCAGCTTGAGCCTCTCCTCCGCCTGTCCACCTCTCATCCTCTTGGCTCAACAGAAGGTGTGACGGGAGCCAAGGAGGTAGAAGCATATCCAGTCTAAGTGCAGCATTTTTGGTGTGTGCTGTTGAACTTGTACCCTGCCTACGTTGGTTGAATTGAATTTATGCTGGTTGAATTCTGGGATTGGTGTCTCACTGGGACCCACAGGGAACCCCTGTGGTCCGCTCCAGGGCAGCATTTTTAGTCTGCGTGGAATTCTGTAGACTGTGATCCCATCTGCCATCCTGCTTTGAGATCTGCCATTCCTGAGCTCTCTTATTTCTTTTCTCTTCTTCAATCTGGAGCGCTTCAGTTCTTCACGGGATCATCAAAACCGTGCAACCAGCCTCTTGACTTTCCAGCTGAGGACGCCGTGGCCATGAAGCTTGAGTAACTTGCGCATCCAGCTGTGTGTTCCTCTCCTGATTCCTGTACCCCTTGTGTCTTGTCTTGCCTTAAGTGTATGTGAGAGAGAGAGAGAGACAGGAGGACTGATAGTTATTGGGATCTGCTGTGTGCAAGCTTCTTACCTGTTGTCTCTCTGAGCCTCCTATTAGCTCTGTGAACTTACTGCCGCACGTACCGTAGGAGAAAATGAAGGCGCAAAGAGGTTGAGTAACTTGCTCAAGGTTACACATCTCTGGGGAGCTGGGGAGCTGGGGAGCTGTATGGAGCCCAGACGTCCCAAAGGAGGAGGCTCCTTCTCATGGGGGGCTAGAGGTGGCCTGGTGGGAGCCAGTGTAGGCCTTCAGAGGATGGGGTCTTTACCTCGGGAGTGTGATTGAGGAGACGTGCTGTGTGTGTGTGCACATGGCCTGAGGACAGCAACCCGGGAGCAAGAGGCTGTTCTGCTGCTCTTAAACTACCTGCCCTACTTCTCTTCTTTCCACTTTGAGGATTATTCTTTTTTCCCCCCTTCTGAATGGACATTGGGAGGAAAAAGGGATCTGGCAGAGATGTTAAGGATAATGACACTAGTATCAGGGTCCCGAGTCTGTGGTATGGTGTCACGGGTGCTTCCAGGAACCTGGGTACGCATGGGGAAGTAGAGGAAAAGGAAGGGTGCGGGCATCCTCCCTTTGGGGGACGAGACTCTGAGGTCACCGAGCCTGTCCAGTGGCCAACGGAACAGGAGGATGCCGTTTCCTGGGCCGTCGGCAGAAGGGGCTCTTGGGGCAGCACCTCCTTTGAGGCAGTGAGGCCGGATTCTACCCCCACCTCCGGTTGGCCCTCTGAGAGGGGGGAAGGAGACGATCGAGAAGAACATTGACGTGTATTGACCAGGTACAGTCTGTCCTCCTGGCTTTCCCTGCCCTTCTTCGGAACCAGGGAATCTAGCGCTTTCTGTCCTAGGGAGATGCTGATTGGGACCCTCTGTGCCCGTCTGCTAAGACTCTCTCTGTGAGGTCAGTGTTTGCTAACGGGCGCTTCTCTTGGAGGCACACCTCTGCAAAGAAACACCCCTCACGTAGGAAGGACTCAAGCTCTTCGTGTTCCTTGCTTTCTGCCATCATTCATGACCCCTGCCTTCTTACCTTTGGGGACTGGAACTCATCCCACCTTCTCTTTTTCTCCAGGGATTCGACTAGAGCTCCTTTTAGGATGGTGAATTGCCAAAACCTTTTCTCCCCCACCCCATTTCTCCCAAAGAGGCCTGCAAACTGGTGGAGCTGTTGAAATGTGCATCATCCCCGGGAAGTTCGTGTCATCCATTCAGACGTGGATTTTACTTTCAGAAGAGTACAAAAGTGACTTTTAGGAGTTCACAGGAGCCTGAAGTTATTTTATTATTTTACACAGGAAAGCAAAACCCCGAGATCTGAGAATAACATCAGACTGGTTCTCAGGCCTTTTAATTATCATGAATACTCGCTGCCCTTTTCCCCGCACAAACCTTGTTAGGAATACTGATATTACTTCTGCTTTGACAGCCTGGAAAAGTCCATGGGCAGGCATGATTCTGACGGGCCAGATTCTCACTGAAAGAAAACCTACAAAAGTGTGTGTTTTGAATGGCTAGGACAGGCTTTTAAATTTCTGTGATAATCCGTCCTCTGTGTTCTCCTTCAGTACAGTGGGGACTGACCTACTTTGTCCCTCCATTCCTGAGTTTTGCACAGGTAACAAGAGCAAGATGAGGAGGCTCTGAGGTTAAAACTCGTCCTTGACACGCAGCAAGCCTTCTTAGCTTCAAATCCCAGGACCAGCTTCGTGGATTTTATTTATGCATTCATTTATTTCTGTGACGTCTGGTGCCGAGACCTGGATAAAAAAATGAAAACATCGGTTCATCAGAGGGACCCGGAGTGGAGCGGGATGAAAATTTGAACCCACGAACTTTCTGACTCTTTCTGCCACAGAAATAACAAGATCCTTACTGATCCGCACAAACAAAGGAAGGTCTCTCTGCTCCCCGGACAAAGGCGGACCTGAGAGTAGTCACACCTCTCAAAACATCACTCAAAACATCACTCACAACATCCCAGACCAAAACAAAAGCAGTGAGCCAAGGGGACAAACAAACAGGCGAAGAAATCAGCAAGCCCTGGTGAGTTGCCAAATTTGGCTTCTGGCTGTTTGCCCTGCAGGGAATTACGTAATTCCCAGAGGAGAGCCCTCCCCTGCCTGCGAATCTCAGCCTCTCCTGGGAGGCTTTTCCTCCTAAGGACTGGCAGCCAGAATAGGTGAGAATCTCACTTCCTCTGCCGTGAGGCGGCTGGTTTTTTATGAGCTGATTTTGTTGTCAGTGCCGGTGGGATGGTGTGGAAGCAAACGCCATGTTTGTGACATTATAGGATGGGTTCCACGCTGTTCTTCCGAAAGAGTGACTGAATTATGCCCTCCGTGTGATACTCCTAAAGCATCCACGCCTCAGCTCGCTGAGCTCCAAAACAGGAATATCCAGAGCAGGAGGCCCTCATTACTTAGTTCTTTCAGTAGGATCTCGAGCTCAGCCCACAGAACTGGCCTCATATTGTTGGGGGGTTCACTGAAGAAAGAAGAAGGGGGAGGGAGTTGAGGCTGGGGGCTGGGCTCAGAAGCTGTGTTCATGAAAGGATCACGGGGCACCAGGATTCTCAATTCATATCTGTGTCTGCCCTATAAAGCCAATGTTACTCTCTTGTCACAGGGGAGGAAATTTGGTCTCCGAGAAGTCGGACAGCTTGCTTTTGCAATCACGCAGCTGGTCAGCGGAGACCTGGCCTGCGTGACTCCAAAGCTTGTGCCGTACCCCAGGCCGAGAGCATTACTCCATCAAGTTCAAGGGGTTTAGGTGGAAGCATCCAGTGCCTTCATTTGCTCTGTGGGACCTTGTGTGATTGAGCCTCTGAAGGTCTTTCTCTCCAGGATGAAGGCCTCTGTATTCTGTAGTGTCTGGGCTGCCCACTACAGTAGCCACTAGCCATTTGTGACTATTGAAAATTTGAATTAAACAACTCAGTTCTAGAATGACAGCTTTCTAGCAGCACATTAGATTTTTAAAAAAATTTTTTTAAATTAAAAAAAATTTTTTTTTTAAATTTTTAAAATTTATTTGAGAAAGAGAGCATGTGCACATGAGCAGGGGAGAGGGGCAGAGGAAGACGCAGGTGAGGCTCGATCCCATGACCCGAGCAAAAGGCAGACACTTAACTGACTGAGCCACCCAGGGGCCCTGCCAGCAATGCTTCGGTGCTGAGTAATCATAGGTGGCCAGCGGCTATCTTTCTGGACAGCACAAACTTCTAGAACTTTTTCATCTTCACAGAAAGTCCTGGTGGACAGCAATGACTGTCCGGAACATTCTAGTTGTTAGTGGGGCCTCCCCTTTCAGGCTGCACCTAGTCCTTCTGGGCCTGGAGAATCCGTTCCTCCTGCTTATCAGAGCAGAAATGCTCAGTCCCCTCGGGGGCTCCTTGGGAGGAATTTTCCCTAAGCCCATTTCTGACCTCTCCCTGCCTCATGACTCCTGCTCACGGGAGGTTGGAGGTGCTTCACTGCTCGGTTAATTTGGGAATGAGCTACCTGTAGGAATACAAGTTCTGCTCTTCCCCCAAGGCTCTGCCACTGTGCTGGGCAGGCTGTGGGGTGTCCTCAATATCGTCTGTGTGCCTTTCAACACATTCTGTGTTCTTCACCCTGCGCTAAGCTCCGGGAAGCTCCCTGTCTGACCTGCCTCCTTTGACCTCTGTCAGCCCCACCATATCACGAGCTCATGCACTCTCAGCAGCAGTTGATGGTGGGATAGAAGAGCTCCGTCTGGCCCTGGACACGAGGAGGGTCAGGCACCCAAGGAAATCATCTTAGGTAACACAGACGCATCTCACCTACCAGGCTTCTACCGGTGCTTCTCATTCAGCTCCCACCTAAGGCTGCAGGGCCGTGGGAGGGTGTGTTAATTTGCAAACTGGCCTTCATACGTAGAGGGCAAGGAGAGATCAAATCAAGAGGCAGACCATTCCAGATGCGTAGGCCTGGGTTTAGTAAGCAAGGAACTTAGGCATGAGGCATGTTTTGGGTGGCCACAGGACAAACAGATCTCTGCACCTGCCTGCCTGAGTCTTCAATGTTTACGTAGAGACCTTAAGTGGGTTCACGCAGATGTACGGTCCACATGAACTCAACAACGCATCGCTCTCTCAAGGCTGTGCCCTTGGGCGTGGCTCCCACTGTGGGAATAGTGGGCAAATCATACATTCCAAGGGCGGGGTGGGGGGTCAGGAGCCCCTAGTTGTGTGAATCCACCTCACAACTTAACCAGCAGTCATGTCCTCTCAGTGACCTCTCCCCCATTAAGGTCCCTGTGACCAGCTGAGGATGGAGGTAGAGGGCCAGAGTTCTCAGATGAGTTGGTTCTTAATGTTGGTGTAAGTTGACAGTGGGCTGCTGTCCTGTAGCTCCATTCTGGGGCAGCCCTGAAGGAAAGAGTGAAGAGAAATCCTTCTAATGGGGACTTGGGAGATGTATCTGGTTACCCACTCTATGTGGAGACACAAGTAGCTGAAGTAACAATCAATGTGGGCTCATGGTCAGGAATCAAGGGATTGTCTGTCTAGTTGATGAGGTTGGTCCCAAAGGAGAAAGAGAAGGGACAAGGAAGTCTGGGGAAGAGGGATATGGAAGCATCTATGGAGGAGGGGGGGATGTGAGGGGTGACTGACTCCATATTTAACAGTAACACCCAACAGAGAGCATCCATTGACCATGGAGGCAGCACCAATCCACCAGGTTGACAGAATGTTGTCAATCCTTAGACACTCCAGTACTGGCAAGATGGGCTTCATGCCACGGTGATGGAGACGGAAGTGATGCTTGGACCCAACAGCCTGGGTTTCCTCTCACTGAGGGTGATCTGCCCCTGCTGAATGTCTGCCTCTCTAGGAACAGAGAGCAGTAACATCATCCCTTATGGAGGAGACTTGGCGGCAAGTGACTACATTCCACAGCCCCCATCTTGAAGGAGCAGCAGTTCGTTTTGACTGAATTTAACCCATACACCAGATAGAAGATTGCTTTTTCTGCCCAGAGGCATCTGCCAGTGTGACTGTCAGAGGGCATCCTGAGTGCTTGATTCACTGATGTAGGTTCCCAGGTCATTGGACTGAGAGACCCAGTGACAGACGAGGAGGTGTGACAGTAGGCGCATGACAAAGTGATTTGTCACTCAGAAGTTGCCAACTGTTGGGGCGCCTGGGTGGTTCAGTCTGTTAAGCATCTGCTTTCTGCTCAGGTCGTGATCCTGGGGTCCTGGGATTGAGTCCCACATCAGGCTCCCCTGATCTCTGTCTCTGTCAAATAAATAAAATCTTAAAAAAAAAAAAGAAAAGAAGATTTGCCAACAGCAATGAAACAGCTTCTAAACAGCCGCTGAAGATTCAGCTTGGAAATAATAAGCTGTGAGAATGGACACCATCCTCAGGACACCGTACACACCCGACGTCAACCCCCATTCTGGGGGGCTGTGTCAACCGTGGGTAGCAAGCATGAGTCTGGAAACCAAGCTGTGGCTCTGCTTCTGTCATTCCCAGGGGACCCACCTAGGGCATTGTTGCTTCCTGTTAACTGCACTTCTAGGCTTTTCTGGGTTTAGACTTCTCAGTTTCCAGAGGGAGGACATTGCTATCAGGAAACTCAGCAGGGGTCACGTTAAACCTTCAGCTCTACCTGCTGACTGACCTTTCTGCCAGCATCTGCCACACAAGGGAGATCATCTCCATCCAAGCAGGAGTAATGGACTCAGGCGATTGGGAGGGGAGAAGTCTGCTCTCACATCCTGGGGTGTCTCTTGGAACGCGCTTACCCATGTTTCACTATCCGTGGTCTAAGGCACTAGTCGTGCCTAAGAAAGGCATGGTGACCATGGGCTCAGATCATCTTACTGGTGAAGGTCAGGGTGACCCCACCAGGTGAGCCACTTGGACCAACAGAGGAGCTAGCTAGCCAGGAGCCCGAGGAATCTGAAACAACCGGGGGAGTGGACAGTGATGTATCAGTCACCTCGAAGCCACCTGCAGCAACGGGAACTGTAATTCATGTCACTCACCATCCTCTTGTAAGTTTATCCAGAAAAATAGGCCGGCCAGAATCCCTCAAGGAGCTGTTCCCAGATTTTACCTTTGAAGAAAGTGGATCCAACTGACCCAGCTCTGAGCCCTAGTGAGCGCTGTGGGGCAGGGCTGGATCCCCCGTTTGGACAGAGGACATCACCTCCCCACCAAGCTACTGAGAATGTTCATGACTTGGTGACCTGGGCGTCTCAGCCAAGGCCGTCTCCAGGACCTGCCTTGCGCCAAAGAGAGCCGAGGTCACTCTCTCCCCAGCTCAGAGTCCACTCCCCAGAGGCAGCCCCCATCCGGTGCATGGTCGGCATAATGGCGCAGGACGTCTGGGAAGGTTCATCCCAGTCCTTGGATCAGTTGAGGCCTTCACTGCGACTTCTTTGCAGCTCAGCCCCTCCCTCTGCCAGTTCGGCTTCTTTCACTCCCCCCACACTCTGGGTCTGGAGCGTGCTCCCCAGTGGATGTCCAGCATGCTACTCTCTGACCCTGAGCTTTTTGCCGATGGCACCAACTTAGGACGGTGCTGTTCTTCACCTCAGAGTACTTGCTCTGGCCATACTAGTCAGAGAGCACCCTCTGAACCCTGCTGGAACCCTTGCTGATTGGGGGAGGGTCACGGGGTAGGCCTGCTCCGGGCCTCTGACCCCTCTGGGACTGGCTGCCTGATTCTAAGACCACGCACTCACAGGTAGAATCCATAGCCTTAAACCTACTAATGTCAGCTCGATAAAGATATTTTGGTCTCTACATTCATTCTTTGTTTAAATTATTTAAAACAGGAATGGGGAAGCTACTCGGTGGTGGCTTCTTCAGAAACCCTAACCCCATCAAATGCAGTCTGTGCCAGATTTGGGTGAAAGTGTTTGGCCCGTACAGGGGCACCTTTTAGACACTGTGTTTGTGTGGAGTGTGGGGAGTGTATATATGGTGTGTTATGTGTGTTTGTCTGTAGTATGTAGTGTGTGTGGTGTGTGTGGCGTGTGTAGGGTGTGTGGTGTGTGTGTGGTGTTTGTGTGTGTGCTGTATGTATGTTTGTGTATGTGTGGTGTGTCTTTGTGTGTGTGTGGCGGGGGTGTGGTGTGTGTGGTGGGAGTGTGGTGTGTGTGAGGTGGGTGGTGTGTGTGTGTGGTGTGTGTGGTGTGTATCATGTTATGTGTGGAGTGTGTATGGTGTGTGTTGTCGGTGTGGTATGTGTACAGTGTGTGATGTGATGTGCTGTGGGGGGGGCGGGTAAGCATCTAGGAAGCTCGGCCTCCTTTCAATAGGACATCTACTGTCACCTCCAGACGGGCCCTCAGAGGACAGGCAGGTAGACTGGATCTCTTTTGTTCTCAAGGGGATTTAAGCCACTGATATATTCTGTGTCTAAAAGCTCTTTTCCAAGAATTATTTTTTATTGCATAATTAATAAGTGAATTCATTCTCTTTGTTTAAAAAATAAAACATTCCAGATAAGGCTCAAATCCCTTTCAGCTGTCACACCAGTCCCCTCCCCAGAAGACAATTACCCTCCAGACCTTTTCCAAATTGGCAATATCTATTGAAATTAAAGTTAATTTTCCTTGATCTGGAAATTCCACTTTTCAGAAGCTATACTTAAGGAAACCTATTGAATGTGCATGAGAAAGAATGAGCAAGGATATGTCTCCCGGCATTGTTTATAATAGCAACAAAGGTAAACAACTTAATGACGGTCTAAATAAATGGGTGTCTATTTTTAAGAGGACACTGTATGCAGTGGTAAAAGCCTTGAGGTGGGTCAGAGTCCCAATGTGGAAATGTCTTCAGGAGGTGGCGTTGAGTGAAAAAGGAAGCTGCAGAATGATAAATGTTTTATCAGGGCTGTTTAGAAAAATGATCGCCTAATACAAATGACCTGGGTTAGGGACCGAGGAGCATGGGGTAAGGGAGAACCATTTCTTCCTCATTTTCTTTTATCATGTCTCCCTCCCCCTTAGCTCCCCATTCTTCCCTCTCTTAATCCTTTCCCCTTATGGGTTCAAAACTGGGAGCCAAATCTACAGACGGTGCACTGTTTCTGTTTACTCTCATTGACAGCCATTTGAACTCGGTTGATGAGCAGTGTGGCCAATCCAAACTGGTACTTAAAATGTCAAAATAAATGGCTCCATCGCCTGAACCCCAGCTCCCACGATCAGGCTGGTGAATAATTAATTGAGCAGCAGCAATATGACCTGTTGGAGGGAAACCTGCTTACCTTGGCTACTGGAAATGCTTCAAAGATAAACCAACAATTTGACGGAGTTCCAAAAAAAATACGTAAAAAAGAAACTTTGAGTATGGGCGCCCTTACGAAAGTCTAGTGTTTGCATTAAAGGAAGTGCAGGATGTATTCTGTGCTACTAGAACATGTAGATTATTTGAATCGAAGAATTCCAGTCCACTGGCCGCTTTTTGTATTAGGGTGAAGAGTGGCCCAAGGAAGTGAGGTTGCAGAGGGGGACCCCCAATATGGCTGTTTTCTGAGGACATATTTTATAGACATTAGATGTGTTTGTTCTCCGTTACTTTGGAAATGGTCTCGTTCTGGTATGGTAGGATGCAAGCCTATGTTCACTCATAGGTCTGTGTTAGGGGCAAAGTCTTTATGGGATGGACCAAAATGGTGGACACAGTGCTGAATGGGGTAACAGCAGGAAGGACGAGGTCTCAGTCACTCGGGAGCTCTGATTTAAGGACACGTCAATGCAAGAGGGTCTGGGAATAAAATTATATGGGAAATGGTTATAGGAACTGGACAGTTGGGGTTTTTTTGAAGATTTTATTTATTTATTTGACAGAAATCACAAGTAGGCAGAGAGGCGGGCAGAGAGAGAGGAAGGGAAGCAGGCTCCCCGCTGAGCAGAGAGCCCAACGTGGGGCTTAATCCCAGGACCCTGGGATCATGACCTGAACCGAAGGGACACATTTAACCGACTGAGTCACCCAGGCACCCCAGAACTGGACAGTTTTAACTAGGAGAAGAAATCCAGCAGTAGGTATATTACCAGGTATATATAGGGCATCAGTTACATTTGAATTTAGGATAAACAGGGATGCCAGGGTGGTGCAGTGGGTTAAGCGTCCAACTCTTGGTTTTGGCTCAGGTCATGATCTCAGGGTTGTGGGATCGAGCCCCACGTCGGGCTCCGAGCTCAGCAGGGAGTCTCCTTGAAAATTCTCTCTCTGTCTCCCTCTGCCCCTCCCCCTGCTCATGCTTGCACATGTTCTCTTTCTCTCAAGTAAATACATAAATCTTTGAAAAAAAAGATAAGCACTTAATACTTTTTAAGGATAATTGTGCCCCAGATATTGCATGGGACAAACGTACACCAAAAATATTATTTGTCACTTAACCCGAAATTTAAATTCGGTTGGGTCTCCAGTATTTTTATTAGTTGAATGTGTCGAGGCTATGCAGGGTACATGCTGCTGTACTTAACTGGCAATGTCTCACAAGCCAGGTATCGAGAGTGGGTTATTCCGCATGCTTCTTTGTCTCCCTGACTCTGAAGTTATAAATTATGACCAATACTTGGAACTCAAACAGTGTTAGCCATTACATCAATTCAAGGACACAGTTGCTAATAACTGGGGTGTCCTACGGTGGAACAGATTGCCTTAAAAATAGTGCATCTCTGAGCCAAAGATAGTAGCATATCCACATTTTTAATAGCAAAAAACTGGGAGGAACATGGAAGGTCATGAATAAAGGACTGTTTAAAAATGTTAGGGGCACATCTATGCAGTGGAATTTTCCACAAGTAGAATTGCCCTCTCTAGCCTCAGCGCCTTCTAGCTGTTTGAATGACAGGATTATTACTGTTCTCATAACATGACCAACCGTTGCCCCAACAAGCAAGTGACCTTCAGGACTCCTCCAGGTCACTTCTCGTGAGCTCCAGGATGGTTTCCTGTGTGTACATAGTGGGAAGATTGCTAAGTAGATTAAATTTAAAAAATAAATAAATAAAGAGCAAAACAGCATGTAGGTGAGACCCATTTGGGTAAATTTTAAAAAGCAGAATCATAAATACAGGTTAAAACGTAACTTTTTCTGGTTAAATATCTAAGAAACTCTTTTTTTTTTTTTTTTTTTAAAGATTTTACGTATTTATTCAAGAGAGAGAGCGTAAACGAGAGGGGCAGAGGGAGAGGGAGAAAGAATCTCATGCAGATGCCGGCTGATTTTGGAGCCCAAGGCGAGGCTTGATCCCACGACCCTGAGACCATGACCTGAGCTGAAATCAAGAGTCAGACACTTAACCAACTGAGGCCACCCAGGTGCCCCTAGATACCTAGGAAACTCTTAAGGCTGTTTATTTTAGGGAAGGGGACCAGTTATTGAGGGTAAATGAGCAAGACTTCATATTTATTTTATGCCTTTATGGGCCAGATGAAAGAGTAACTGTGGGCATTGAGCCAGGCTGGAAACATACCCAAAGGAAGACGGGGATAGCATTCTCAGCAGTGGGCTGGGATATTGAGTAGAAGGAGGTCATCTCACATTACTTTTGGTTTAAAGACTGCACCAGCTTGAAGAGCCGCATTAGATAGTTTGGGTGAAACCACGGATGACTTGAGGCACTCTGTGCCTCCCCTGTGCACCTAAAAGCTCAGGCGAGAAAAGCTGTTCCCCAGTGTGACCATGGCCAGTTGCCCACGTTGGCCACTGAATGTGTGTGCAGCACCCGAGGATAAAGAGCACTTAACGGATGAGCCCTGGGTCCACAAATCCACAAGCATTTCTTGGCCTTGGGCTCAGGATGGGCCCAGAAACTTAAAAAGACAGGAAAAATAAACATTTTATCCCTTCCTTTATTAAGTCACATGAAATTGCTATCGCATAGGCAAAAAAATAAAATTGTCTAAATATCAGCAGTTTTACGTGATTCAACTAGTACTACTTCTAGGACCTCCCCCCCTTTACTTCCTCCCCTGATCAATTAGGAAAACAAATTGAAACAGCGAAACTATGTCTATTTCCAGGCTTCCAAATGCTTCTTACCTTTTATATTACATTATCTATTATTTATGACAATTATATATATATAATATACATTTATACAATTATATATATATATATAATATAATATATAGCAAACATTATATAACATTTTGGGGATGCCAGGTGTTTACATCTCTAGGCTCACTGACACTTCACAGGAAAGCTATGAGATGATTCTGTCTGTCCCCTTCTGCCGGTCAGACACCTGTGACACCGAGTGTAAGCACTCTGCCTGGGTTGCTGCTGTGCTAGGTGCTGGAGCAGGCTGGCCTCGGAGCCCAGGGGCCTCTTCTTTATCCTGGGCTGTGGTAGGTCTGACACCCCCATCTTGTAACCTGACCGAGGAGATGGGTTGGTTGTTCTGGATTCCACAAGGGCACAGCTCACATCCTCCAGGACGGTCCCCCGGAAGTGACATAGGAGTTTCACCGACCGCGCCATCTGGTCAGTCCATCCTGGTGCCCTCGTGTTTGGGACGCAGGCCCTCAGGGTGGCCCAGTCCTGATCCTTCTTTACGCCCATGGCTGGTCTCACTCCAAGGAAATGTAATACTGATGTTTGGGCATGGTCACGTGCCTTCACTAGCTCCCAGATGCAAAGCCCAGGGTCACACGGAACACTTGGGAAAAGATAGAAAGAAGCAGAGCTGGGGCTGGTGTCCACTTCTGCACCAGATGGGCCTGTGGGGTGGACTAACACAGCTTTTTCTGGCTTATCAGATGTCCTTTTAGCAATAGCCACCACATTAAAGGGCGCCTTTTGACTTCCTAATCAAATCTTGGTATCTGAAAGTGAGGCAGTTTAGACCCACTGTGTTTCCTTCTAGGAACCTGGAACTGGGCTGGTATTGACATCTTGGTGTTGGTCAAGAAGAAGTCCAAGACATCTTCTTGATTCACTCATCCCTTCCTCTGGGGAGACGTGGAGGTGGTGACATTACCTATGTTGGGGAGCTTCTCCTTGCCTTTCTTCTTTCTCTTGGGGCCTCATGTGGTCTCTTCTGTTCCTCTGGAGGCTGCTCCCCAGACTCACTGATTCAGAATCTGTGCAGGGAAGACGGGTTCCATGTCACGGTTTCTGTTGAAGTACGAGAGCATGGGATTTTTCTGAGCAATGCATCTCAGAAAGCGCATTAGAATTCAATTTCTCCTTTGTTCACAGACCAGGCTTTGGCTTTGCCAGAAGTTTCAAATGCTAATTGAATGCCGTGCAATGCATATATTCAATATTTTAGTAGGCAGGAGCTACCGTGTTAATGGGAACATTTGAGATTTGCTATTTGAGATATTTGAATAATTTGATACTAGACTATTACAGACATCCATGATGATTTTTAAATATGTGATGGCATGTTAGATTTTTTTCACTAATTTTTGTGACTATTTTTCTTTTTTTTTCTTGAGGCCATAGACTCCGTTTTGGAACAAAACTAACACAATATTCATTTTAGTGTGATTGAACTGTTGGCTCACTGATGAAATGAAGGAGTCTGTTCCCTCAAAAGCACCTCACAGTTTTTTAAATCAAGTAAAATAAACATAAGGAAAAGTGCATTATAATGTAACCATCACCCAAACGAAGAGAGAGAACGCTGCCAGCACTCCAGAATGCCCTAGCGGGTGGCCATAATAACAACCCGCACAAACTAAACTATGACCTTGACCTCTCATGACCTCTCAACATTAGTTTTGCTGATTTTTGGACTTCATATAAATGCAGTCATACAGTATGCAGTTTGTGATATCTGGCTTCTTTTATTTATTTTTATTTATTAATTTTTACAGAGGGAGAGAGAGGAGGGGAGGGATGGAGGGACGCTTAACCAACTGAGCCACCCAGGTGCCCCTGGCTTCTTCTAATTAGCATCACCATATTTTCTTTTCATATTTGCAGATAATGCTATGATGGTTTCTAACCCAGTTCTTGGAGGAAAGGAGGGAGGCTGGGAAAGCAGGAAGAGATGGTGGGAAAGAGAATGAGAGGGAGTGTTCCTGGGTGCCATTTGTCTGTAGCTACTCCGAAACAATGTAGTCCATGAAAAATTCTGGGAGAATATAAACAAGCTACATTAGCCAGTTTGTGACTACCTTAGACCTTATCTACACGATAAAGTGCATACGCTCTAAATCAGTCTTCGTGAACTAACTTGCTTTGGCTATGCAGTAGGGACGCGGACACATGGGCACGCGATTCTGATGTCTGTGCTCCTTAAACAGGACCCCAGGGGATTGGCCTGGCTGGGTTTTACAGGACTGCCCCTCAGTCTCCTTTGCCTTCAATTTATAGTCCTGTGCCCCAGAGTCTGAAAGAAATCTCTGTGGGGACATGTTTCCCTCTAGGTTTTCATCATAGTCTTAGACAATAAATAGATGACAGCATCTTCGCTCCTTTACACATGACAAGTCCTCCTCGGAACACTAGGACATCTTGAAGATGAGGGAGACTGTGTTTGTCATGGCCATAATCACATGATAGAGCCAGGCTTCAGGATGGAGGCAGCCATGTTTGTCCTTTCAGTGCCCCTCAAATCCTTAGCCTTCTGTTTCTGAGGACACACCCCCAGCGCTGTAGGAGCCTTTATGTTGCTTATGGGTCAAAGTGGAGGGGGAAGTTAGAAAGTTTACACAGGCTACCAAGTGAGAAAGAATCTTAGTCTAGCTGTCTGACTTCCAGTGTGATGGTCATTTATTATACATATGTTATACTGCATGGAGGGAGCCTAATGGTCATAATCTACCTCTTCAATTTTTCAGGTGAGGAAAGGAGATTATATAACTCTTCCAAAGTCCAATTCCTTTTTTTTTTTTCCCTTTTGTAGGATTTTATTTTTAAGTGATCTCTGCACCCAATGTGGGTCTTGAACTTAGAACCCCGAGATCAAGAGTCATATCTTCCACCAACTGAGTTAGCCAGACACCCCACCCCAGTGCCCTTTTGACTACCATCCCATCTCTTGTCTTCCTCACCTCCTTGCCAGCCCCTTCCCAGCTTTGCACTGAGCTCCTACTGACATCTCAGAATAAGTGTGTGTTTTAGCTACTTGACTGCACTATTCTGGACTAATAATGACGGAGTCTAAAGGCGGCTCTAGTGGGACACCTGGGTGGCTCGGCCCATTAAGCATCTGCCTTCAGCTCTGGTCATGACCCTAGGGTCCTGGGATCGAGCCCCACAATGGGCTCCCTGCTCTTTTTCTCCCTCTGCCTACTGCTCCCCCTGCTTGTGCTTTCTCTCTCTCTTTGACAAATAAATAAAAAAAAACCTTGAAAAAAATAAAAGAAAGATAGCTCTTGTAAGCTAGAGAGGAAGGAAAGGTGTTGCCTTGGTACTGAGGTGGGAAAGCTACTCTGGGACAAGAGAAGCCCATGACATCCCTAAAAACCACACCATGTAAGTTCTCTTCTACTCCATTGCTGCATAGATTTTGTCTTCACGCTATTCATTCAGAAATTATTCATTGAGCACCTTCTATTTGCCAGGCAGTACAGTCTAGGGGCTTACAACACATCTGTGAACAAAGCAGACAAAAAAAACTCACAAAATCTTGTGAGATTTATATTCTAGCAGGGAGTGATGGAGAACAAACAGTAGACATTATAAATAATAAAAGGGTAAATTAAATGGTCTGTTAGACAACGAAAAATGATAACAAAAAAATAGAGCAGTTGATAAGAGGGAGTGGGAATGCCGAGAGACGGGTCACTGCAGGTAGAATTGAGTGTTTGAGGTAGACTCGCAGAAAAAATGTCTTTCGGATGAAGACTTGCAGGCAGTAAGGGCATAAGCCATTCACATATTTGGAAGAAGAGCAGTCCACAAAGAGGGATGAGCCAAGGCAAAGGCCTTACTGTGGGATCATGCCTGGAACATTCGAAGTAAAGAACAAGGCCAACGAAGGAGGCGGGGAACAATAAAAGGTGAAGTCAGAGAAGTAACCAGGAGTCAGACCGTGTAATGACTTGTCAGTCATTGTTAGGGCTCTAGCTTTCCCTCTGATTGAAATGGGAAAGCACTGCAGGGCTTTAACCAGAGGAGAGACATGATATGACTGATATTTTAACTAGTTGTTTTGATTGTACTATCCTGAACAGACAGTAGGGAGGCAGGAGAGAGAGGGGGAGACCAGGTGGGAGGCAATTCTAATAACCAGTAATGGGAATAGCTTGAAATGGTGGAGAGAAGTGGTCATAGTCTTGGATATAGGACCTCCTGATACAATGGATACAAAACATAAGAGATGGAGAAGTCAAGCATGACTGCAGGGTTTTTGGTATACACAACTTGAAGATTCGACTTGCCATCAACAGAGATGGGTAAGACTACAGGAGCACAAGGGCGGCAGGTAGACAAGAAGTCACTGCTGGATGTGTTAAGTACAAGGTGGCTTCCAGGCATCTAAAGCAAAGATGTTGAGTCTGGAGTTTGGGGAGAGAGTTCTAGGTGGTGAGACATTATGGGAGTTGTTTCCCACATAGAGATGGTAATTTAAAGCTTTGACACTAGACGCTTTACAGGGGAATGTGGGGGTAGCTGGAGAAGAATTCAGGGTCTAAGCTTAGTGCACCGAACATTAAAGGCAAAGAAGAGGAGAAGGAACCAAGAAAGGAGACATAGAAGGAATGTCAAGGAGATAGTGGGGGGAAAGTGTAGTGTTTTGGAAACCAGGTCATTTATGTCCCCTGGTTTTTATGTCCCTAGTTCATTTATGTCCCCCTATGTCCCATTTAGGATGTCCCCTGCATGCTGACGGGTCAAGTGATATGGGGAATGAGAATTGGAAATTGCATTTGGTACAGAGATGGTCCAGTGGTGACCTTGATAAGAACATCTTTGGTAGAGCAGTAAGAGTGAAAACCTAATTGGGATGAGTTTAAGAGAGAGTCTGAGGAGACACAGATGGAAGAGTAAGTGTGAACAACTCTTTCAAGTAACTTTTTATTTTATTTCAATGAAGGTCAGAAACCAAATGAACTGGTGGGTCAAGAGAAATATCTTCTAAGATAGGAGAAATACCATCATATTGATGACTATTGGAATTGGTGAAAGGGACAGAGGGGGATGGCCTACTGGGAGCACCATGGTGGGTGGGACTAGAGCCCAGCATTAGAGCAGAGAGACTAACTTTAGAATGGGACATAGATGGCTCATGGATGGCAGTGGTGGGAAGACAGAGGGCCTCTGTACAGAGGCCTGGCTGGAGGATGAGAGGATAGGGGTCTCTAGGGCCTCCCTTTGCATTGCTCTGTTGTTCACAGAGGGAGGAAGTTCACCAACAGAACAGAAAGATGGAGGAGAAGATGTGGAAGGTTGAGGAGAGAGGAGAAGGTATGAAACAACATCTGGGAAGGGAAGGACTAGGGAAGCACGACACAAGTGCCATGTACAAGGGCCTCCTTGATGTTCACGGTCATGGAGTTAACACGAAACCTGTGAGCATGATTCTATGTTTTTCTCCAGGGAGCTTCCACTGATGTACAGAAAAGGTGGGCAATTGGATCTTTTCTCCTTTGGAAATTTTTTAATGTAGTGATTTAAATGTTTTGAGAATGAAAAATCCACTTTAGTTATGTCTGCCTTTGGCCTTCCAGCTTCTTCCCCTCCCCCACTCCTCCCCCACCTCCTCTTTTTTTTCCAAAAACACTTGTGAGTGTCTCATAGGTCCAAAATAAAGTTGATCCTTGAACAACACAGGTTTGGGCCGTGTGAGTCCACTTACAGGCGGGGTTTGTTTTTTTTTAAAATAAATATATTGAAAAAAATTTTCTGGAGATTTTGCCGCAATTTGAAAAAACTCACAGGTGAATGATGTAGCCTAGAAATACCCAAAAAAGTAAGAAAAAGTTAGGTGTTATTGTTAAGAACATAGTATATAATACATATGACATACAAAGTATGTATTGATCAAGCCTTTATGTTATTGATAAGGCTTTCGGTCTGTGGTAAGCTATTAGTAAAATTTTGGGGGAGTCAGAAGTTACCTGTGAATTTTCAACTCAGTGGGACAGGGGTTGGTGCCTGAAACCTGTGCTGTTCAAGGGTCAGCTGTAGTCCTACCTGAAATTGGTTTCAAACGATCCACATTTCTTCCATAAACTTTATTGTGGGTTTGCAAAGTGCAGGAGATCTATTAGGTACTGTGAAGATACAAATAGGGAGAGAAAACCCCTAGAAGCTCATAGAGGATAGAGAAGATGGCACATGTCTGTGATAATTACAATATAAGATGGAAATCTATAAGCCTCGATTTGAAATCAAACATTGTGAGGCTTTTTGAAAAAAAAAAAAAAAAAAAAAAAAAGTAAATAAAAAATTTTTTTTCAACTCAGGTCATGATTCCAGGGTCCTAGGGTAGAGCCCTGCATTGGGCTCCCTGCTCAGTGAGGAGCCTGCTTTTCCCTCTCCCTCTGCCCTTCCTCACCCTCCACTTGTGCACGCGCTCTCTCTCTCTCTCTCTCTCTCTCAAATAAGTGGAATCTTTTTTTTAAAGAAAAAATATCCTTGGGCGCTTGGGTGGCTCAATGGGTTAAAGCCTCTGCCTTCGGCTCAGGTCATGATCTCAGGGTCCTGGGATCAAGCCTTGCGTCGGGCTCTCTGCTCAGCCGGGAGCCTGCTTCCTCCTCCTCTCTCTCTGCCTGTCTCTCTGCCTACTTGTGATTTCTGTCTGTCAAATGAATAAATAAAATCTTTAAAAAAAAATAAAAGAAAAATATCCTTGCCATACCTACATTTTGAAAAGAGTTAATACCTTTTAAGACAGTTTCATATTCATTAGTTCCTTCTTTCCTTTAAAAACTTGATGAGGTAGAAAGAACTAGAATTAACATTCCCTCTTGTGAGATGAAAACTGGAGGTAGTGGATATTTAGGGCACTTGTTCCAGGTCACCCCGATGCATTAAAAGCTTAACCAAAGCTCCAGAGGAGATTGACTTTCATCCCTCTGTTCTCCCTGTTTTGCATGAAGCTGGTTCCATGAGGACAGTTACTGGACTTCCTACCCCCATCTACAAAAGTCTCTATATTCATTAGGAAGCCGCGGAACAGAAACAAGAGTTCTGGGGCAGCGAGACGCACACCTTGGCTCTCCCACCTGCAGACTGGATGGTCACCTCTCCAGTCTCTTCCCTGAGTCCTATTTCTGCTCCCCTCCAAGGGCTAATAATAGAGCGATTATAGAAGGGTTATAAAGCAAGGTGTCATGTAATTGGGAAGTGTTACTAGTCTACTTATTCATGCTCTAAATTCTCCTTATATGTGCAGACACGTAATGACCTTATCATTGACGATTACACCTCATGCTAGTTCAGCGTGTGAACAGTTTCATCACAAGGTGGGCTCCCCTTGCTTGATCCTTGTACATGGGATTGGTGCCGTCAGACCTTCAGGCTTGAATCCCATTTCCTGCAGCTTGTTTTTCTTGCTACCTGTTAAGCATACAGTAGTAAAGATGTTCGATTTCCAAAGAATAATTAAGCCAAGGACACTGTGTCCCATCTTTGATGAAATGCAGATTTCACATTAAATTCAGATCCTTCATTTTTAAAGGTTGAATAGAATAGCGTCTAAAAAAAGAATTCCCACTGGTTAAATTTAGGCTGCTGGAAAAAAAAAAAAGTTTAATGTAAGATTATTCTTGGTACAGAAACATTTTCACTTGGCTGTAAATTGGATACATTTAAAAAATCATTGTCGGCTCTTGCCTTTGGAATTGTGTGTGGGATCATCAAACAGTGTGAATAGACACCTTGGGTTCAGTAATGCTGCTTCCCTGTTTCTACCGAACTGTTTCACACGGTGGGCCAAGTAATGGTGGTCTTCTGTGTGCAGGTGCGTTTGTCCTGCATGATGGGTCAAGAGGCGCTAATGCTGATCTTACACCCACTGGCTTCTGCATTCAGGCTGGCCTTACCCCAGGATCTGGACAGGCAGGACACTTGTCTTGCTTTTTTTTTTTTTTTTTTTTTTTTTTAGATTTTATTTATCTATTTGACAGACAGAGATCACAAGTAGGCAGAGAGGCAGGCAGAGAGAGAGGGGGAGGCAAGCAGGCTCCCTGCTGAGCTGAGAACCGGATGCGGGACTCGATCCCAGGACCCTGAGATCATGACCTGAGCTGAAGGCAGCGGCTTAACCCACTGAGCCACCCAGTCGCCCTTGTCTTGCTTATTTAAAGCTATTAGGCTTGTGGCTGCTTGGGTGGTACAGTTGGTTAAGCATCTGACTCTTGGTTTTGGCTCAAGTCTGATCTCGGGGTCATGAGAGTCAGTGCGGAGTCTGCTTGGGTTTCTCTCTCTCTCTCTCTCTCTCTCCCACTGCCCCTCCCTTCCCCTCTCAAGTAAATAATTTAATTTAAAAAAGCAAACAAAGCTATTAGCCCTACCTGTACAGGCCAAGGCACTTAAGTACTTTGTGGGCAGCCATTTCAAGAGACCCTACCAGTTTGTACTCTCTGTTGTGCATCTTATGCATATCATTATAATAATAGATGACACTTTCTGAACTCGTACTAGGTCCCAGGTACTAGGCTGATAACTTTACACAGTGTTTTTCACTTCATGCTGTGAACATAGACGTTATCGAGGAACATAAAATGACTCGCCCAGCCAGGAAGTGTATAACACTTTGTTATACGCAAGTGTGACCATCACTGGCTGGGAAAGCAAAAAGAGAACAGGGCCCATCTTTCCTTGAAATCTAGAGATATTTTTACTTTCTTGCTGTTTTACCAAAGAAAGAACTCTAAATACAAAAGTAGGATCATTCTTTCTCATCCAGTCCTGTTGCATCATATCTCCCATACTGAAGTAAGAAAGTAAAGACTTAGGCCAGCCCCCTACCCCCCGTGCCTCTAACTCTGTGTGCCCTAATGGGCTCAAAAGAAGAAAGTCGTGCTACAGGAGAGCATCTCTCTCCCCAGCCCACCCAGTTCGTACCAGGCAGAGCTATTGGCATGCGGCCATTGGGCAGGTTGCCCTTTGATCAGGACTGTTTCCTACAGCCACTTGCAAAGCCTGGTCACACTGTCAGTCCTGGAGGACCTTTCGGGGGAGGGAGGCGGGCATAATGAGGTTGGGTTGCTTTCCCTGCTGTGGGCTCTGGGGCTTTGGTCATGAACCATGACGATTGACAGAAGAATGGCTGAGTTATAATCATACCTGTCCTCCTCCCCACCGCAGGCGTGTCCTCAGTATGAGATGACATCATGGATATAAAAGTTTTTTGAAAAGTGTAAAAACATAGGTCAAAATAATAAAAGAACAAAAAGCACTGTGATTCCAATGATGTCAGAGCCTTCCACCCCAGGACAGTTGGAACGCTCAATGACCAGCCAAGTTCTCTCAGTAGACCCGTGGGCTTTCACCCACGTTTTTAATAGATTTTCGTGAAGGAAAAAGAAGAATGAAAAACAACAGTGAGGTCCTATTCTGTGTCCATACTGCCATGGATTTTCTCTCACACACACATGCACAGCCTCAAACTGTTGTGTCTGTAAGACGTACGCGAAGACATACATCAGTGTTGTGTAACTGCTGAAGAGAGGGAGAAAGTGCGATCCAGATGTAGCTAGAAGCTCTCTGCTCTGATAGATCGGAGTCAGGTGACCTGGGTCTCCAACTCCCTAGTAGGGAGCACCCCAAGTCCCTGTAAGATTTCTGCGAGTTCCCCAGGTTTCTGACGGTTACACAAGTTCTTCTGGTTTCTGTCCTTGGCTTTCTGCATCCTAGAGGCAGACTCTGCTGCATGACCTAGAGAGACAGCACGGAGAAGCTCAGCCCTTTTGAGGCCAACGGTCAAGAGTATCCATCCCAAACACACGGCAGATCATGTAGGAGGTGGGAAGAGTGCGTTGAGTGTGCAGGTAGCACTCAGTGTGTCGGCAGCAGTGAAGCCGGAGTTCTCCGTTCAGGACATATCCCGCATCACCACTCCTTTCCAGGGTGGATTGAGAGCCTCTTTCCAAAGGCTGACTCTTCTCCCCTTCCCTCCTCGTTTCTGTATGCTCCCCACACCCCCATCCCTGATCCCACAGATTTCTTCTCCTTGGAGCACCCCCCTCCCACACCCATCCCCAAACCCCGATGGTGGGTGGGGCTCCTCCCCTTCCAGAAAGCACTCTTTCAAACAATGAAGAGCGCTTCCAAGTCAACCTAGGGAATGAATTGTCTTCCCTTCCTGACAAAACTGTGAAATATTTACATGTTACTTATAAATTCTAGGGCATCTCAGGACTGAAGACTGATAACAGAATCATGTCCAATGCACTTTGACTGTGACCCTAAATAGGTCTCTTAGTGAAATCTTTCACTTCAATGCCACTGTGTGGAAAAACTAGCTGAGGTAGATTCATTCCATGTTGCTCTGTTATTCTACTGAGAGAAAGACAGGGGAGGAAAAAAAAAGAGCTTTATTTCTGTCAGTAGAAAAATGATGAGCTGTCTAAAAATAATGTAAGGAGAACACCCACTACTCCTGTCCCTTCTCAGATGTCACATCACATTGATCTTGGTAAGCCAGGAAGTCACTTAGGGCATTCTTTAAAGAGTCACACCGTCCAGGGAAAGAAGGACACCTTCTTTTCACTTCCAATCAGCCAACCCGTCACTCCCGTCCTCCATTTGTAGGTTTGCAGAGTAATTTAAGAGGTATGAGTCATGTTCTGAAAATCAAAAAGCACATGCAGAGCATAGAAAATGAACCTGGAGCAGAGTAGGAATTAGAGACACAATGTGGCCCTTTGTGAAGCACGACAACATCCCTGGAGACCAAGGTTTCTGAGTGTTGTGGAACTGGGGAGGGATAATGACAGGGTTCGGAGTTTGCCAGAGAGTGTGTCATAACATGGAGACTTGGGGAGAAGTGCTGCGAGCCTTTAATCAGGCATCCGAGGAGCTTGCTAATGGGGCCCGGTCTGTCGGTTGTTTATGCGGTGGGCGGGCTGACATCAGAACATGACCATTTTTTGTTGGGAAAATTTATAGGGTGTTTATCTAATTTGTGTCTTCTGGAAGGACACATTTGCAGCATGTGAATTATAGAGATTCTAGATTTACCTTTCCTGAAAGATGGATTCTGGAACATTACTTTTACTTGAGGTCACCTCTCTTAACTGCGAACTTCAGTTTCAGTGACTTGGCATGTCACTGTGAAGGACTATCTGTGAGTCCGAAGGGATCCCCTGGGAACCACGTTTTGTTTGGGGTGGGGAGGGGGCGGGGTGGGGGAAGGGTATTATTTTGTGCTGCATATTTTGGCTGCTGGACAACACTTTGGGAGGATCCCAACCCCACACAAATTTCTCCTTGTTATGACTTACAGTTTGGAAAGGTAGTTATTACCTTTTTTTTTTTTTTTTTTGTAGTGGTAGTCGTTCAATCACAGAGTGGTATGGTTGAGTCTTTGATCCCATCACCCAGTTAACTGTAAAATTTCTGAATGATCCCCTGTATTTCTCCATGATAAAGTGACACTGTCAGGCAATTCTTTTTTTTTTTTTTTAAGATTTTTATTTATTTATTTGACAGACAGAGATCACAAGTAGGCAGAGAAGCAGGCAGAGGGGGGGGGGAAGCAGGCTCCCTGCTGAGCAGAGAGCCCAATGTGGGCTCGATCCCAGGACCCTGAGATCATGACCTGAGCGGAAGGCAGAGGCTTAACCCACTGAGCCACCCAGGCGTCCCACCATCAGGCAATTCTTATTGTTGTGGGTAATTGTCAGAGAGAGAGGAAAGAGGATAGAGGGCCAGAATAAAGAATGAAAGTAAACACTCACGGGGAACATTCTGCTTTAGAAGAAGGCCCTGCACTGTAATAGCATAATGATTCCAGTCCCGGATCTGTGGTGATTTAATGAAATAAGCAACATGCATTTGTTCTAAACCTATGTTGACAGAGGCAGATTGAATATCAGATATTTCCATTGTAAGGTAGTGATTTTTGTGTCCAAAATGTCAGTATCTTCAAAAGATAGTCCTTTGAGGTCGGAAAATACAGATAGTTCTCCTTTTAGTCCTCCTGGAGTTTAGCACTCATTGTTTCATCTTGGAAGACGCTTGTTATTTCCATGTATAGACATCATAGTAGGATTTGCATTTTAGCAGTCAGCAGTCCCAAGGCTGTTCTGATAGAAAGGCTGGTGGAGAATGCGAAGACTTCTTATTCTGGCTCTCAGAGGTGGTGATGGGGTTTACAAGACTTCAGCTAGAATGACAAGTTGGACAAGGAGAATTCAAACCCCAGTGCTTTCTAGTCAATGTCACATTCTGCTTTTAAGTACAACTGGCCTCTTCCCTCTTCTTCATTTGCCAAGTGACACACCTTTCCTTAATTTCTGGGGGGAGAAGCCTCTGCCAAAGCGCGATGGGAAACTCTTGATTTGGAATCATGTCAGACGAAAGAACCAAAGGAAGAGGTCGAACCGGCTGGCTCTACCCGAAACAGCTCTCCAGGGTTGGTGCCACGGATTGTACCATCAATGGCAGAGAAGGGCAAAGCAAGCACAAAATTGTGTTCATGTGACAACTAATCTTTCCTAACTGTATCTGCTAAAGGTGGGATGCAGGATTTCACTTAGTTCCCCTAATAGTTTATCATGTCATGATTTGAAACTTAGAGCCCTTTTCCACACAGAACTAGGAATCCTTCTTTTGGTTTTCAATAGGATGATCATGTCGTTGGCCACTCACCTGTTGCTTCCTTCCAATTGTCATTGTTGGGCCATACTTTTTTTTTTTTTTTTAAAGATTTTATTTATTTATTTGACAGAGAGATCACAAGCAGGCAGAGAGGCAGGCAGAGAGAGAGGAGGAAGCAGGCTCCCCTAGAGAGCAGAGAGCCCGATGCGGGGCTCGATCCCAGGACTCTGAGATCATGACCTGAGCCGAAGGCAGTGGCTTAACCCACTGAGCCACCCAGGCGCCCCATGGGCCATACTTCTTATGTTGGGTTTCAGGCAGTATAAACTATTTGGTGTTTCATTTTATTTTATTTAAAGATTTTATTTATTTATTTGAGAGCGAGAGAGCACAAGCAGGGGAGAGGGGCAGAGGGAGAGGAAGAAGCAGATTCCCCGCTGAGCAGGGAGCCCGACCTAGGGCTCAATCCTGGGACCCTGGGAACATGCCCTGAGCTGAAGGCAGACGCTTAACCGAGTGAGCCCCTCAGGCGCCCCATTGATGTTTTAAATTATACCTGCACTTCTCATGTTTCTTTGAGGGCAGATCTAGGAAATTACCATGAATGAAGAGATTCAGCAGCTCGTGTTTAATATTTTCCTGTCCAGAGGCCTCAGATTCTTTTGCTTATTACTCCAGTCTTCATTTACCCTAACACTAGCATGTAAGATTTCAGAGGTCCCTTTTCCCATTAAGTTCTCCATGGTTTGTTGTTGTTGTTGTTGTTGTTTGACTGGAAGAAAAGCTCTCATCATTCACCCAAGAATTCATCCAAATTTGAAGTAGGGGGTTAGAAAGTTCAGATGTTATTCCAAATGCATGTTAAAAACAAAACAAGACCAAGCAAAACCAGACAATCAGAATGAAGGTAATATAGAACTGGCTAGGAAGAAATGCTTCCGTTTTCAATAAACAAAATTCACAAGATTCTTTTTCTTGAATATCAGCCTTTTCAAGATTTGGAGTTTCTAGTCATTGAAAAGCTTGACTCATTTTCTATGATGGTAACATATATAGATACCACAATTATTCACCCTAGACAAAGACCAAAAAAAAAAAAAAAAGAGTCCCCCACCGCACCTGGCCCCCATTTCTCAGTTTGTGTGGCCATTCCAGATGGGGTCAGTTATGTAGATGTTGTATTTCAAAAGGGAAACATTTCTTAAAGTTGCTGGAAAAAGTGCCCCTTAAGGAAATAAGAGCTGCTGAAGGAAAGACACCGGTTATCTATTTCTTCAGTTAGTGACATAGTCCTGGTCCTGTTCCTGAAGAACTGTGCGGTTTCTAATTGAAATTTTAAAATTCCCTCTCTTTTGCACCCCCCCACCCCAATGCTATGTAAAAAGGGAGACAGAATCTCAGGACTCTGTCTTGGGAAAACCCAGTTCTAATTTTGTAGCTACGAGAACAGAGTTGCACCATTTCGCTGATAGTGTCGTTTATTAAAAGTTTTTCTCAGTAAGACAGCAAGCAATTACGTGGAACAGCTGGGTTACGAGGAGGACTGATCACATGTTATTACATGCCGAGGAATTATGGATTAGGGAAAGATGAACAATGTAATTATGCTCATGGAGTGTCACTTATTAATTTTTAAGGTGAGATTTGCAGTAATTTCATAATAGCTGTAAAAATCAGAGCAAATGCCCGGGTTTCTAAGGGTCTCCAAGGTTTAAAATTGGTACAGGGCTTTCATTTTGTTAAAATGTGGTGGTAGGGCTGACAACGTTCAGTGTTACAAGGAGAATGAAATCCTACCAATGCCAAAGACAAAATCTCAAACTTTTAATCTAAAATTCTCGTTTCATTAACTTTCATTTATCACAACACTCTTCCTTTCCTGGGTTACTGTAGTGATGGACTCATACAGGATAGCCCACAGCTGTCTTGAATTTCCTCTGAGTAATTATGCAAAGTGAAAGACACCATAATCCCTGAAGTCAATTAACACCTTTTCTGGCTTCACCATCTAATTATTTGAGAAGCGTCACCTCCGAGAAGCCTGACAATCCCTTAAAACTCAGGACTTTGCCTTTCGAGGGGCCCTGCCCTAAACGGTTTCAAATAATTTTTCTCCAATATTCTTTCCATTGCCTCCTCCACACTCTTGCTTCCAGTGTCTTGTTAGCATGGTTGCTAATTAGGCTCACTTTTTCAAACAGGGTAAGGACAGTCTCTGTTGCCAGGTTAAGTAGGTGGTATTTGCCATAAGCAATTAAAATGAGCTTTGCTGAATTAAAAAAAAAAAAGACTAATAACAATAGTAAAACAAAAACAACAACAGCAGATGAGGGTAAAGAACTGAAGTGATGGAGAAGTTAAACTGAGTTAGTGAACTGAGGTGGCCTAAAAATCCAGTGGGTGTAGACAAGTGGGTTGTCTGAGCAGTGGCTTTTGGCCATCTCACATAAAAGTAAAACAAAAAACAAAACAAAACAAAACAAAACCAAAGGAATCCAGAATCTTTACTACCTCCCATCTGATAAATTTTTAAATTTCCCAGCTGCTACCTAGCTTTAATTTTTACCTTTGAGCATTTTTCTCCAAATGGTAATAACTTTATTTATTTTTTTTTTTTAGCCTCTACATGCAATACAATAGGTACTCACCAAGCAAAATTCAAATTAAGTAAAAAGCTCCCAAAATCCCCGCGTGAAAAGCTCTGCTAAAATTTAGCATCTATTTTTCCGAGCACTTTCTATATGACACATGAATACAAACGGTAGACAGATCTTTATCATTATAGATGTAAATATTATATGCATTTTTAATAAAATGTCATTTATTCAGCATAGTATATATTGAGCCTCTGTTGTGTTGTAGGTGTTGGGATACCGTGGTGAGCAGAAACAGACATGGTCCCTCTTCTTGTAGAGCCTAAGCGCCTACCGCAAGAGAGAGATGTTAATTAATCCTATAATATTATAAATGCAACTGCAATAAAGGAGAGGTACATATTATAAGATCTTATATTGGGGACTTAATCCAAGATACTAGGGATGGTCTCCTGGAAGAAGGGATGATAATTGAATTTAGATTTTTCTTTTTTTAAAGATTTTATTTATTTATTTGACAGAGAAAGAGATCCCAAGCAGGCAGAGAGAGAGGGGGAAGCAGACTCCCCACCGAGCAGGGAGCCCGATGTGGGGCTTGATCCCAGGACCCTGAGATCATGACCTGAGCCGAAGGCAGAGGCTTAACCCTCTGAGCCACCCAGGTGCCCCTGAATTTAGATTTTAAGGAGAAGGACAGATGATACCTAAAAAACATGGGGAGGTCAAAGAGCAAGAATTTCCTGTCCCCTTCTAGGTACATGTAGCTGGACTAAGAATCAAATTGATATGAGACCAATTAACAGAAAATCAAATTTACTTTCCTAGAACGTGCTGGGGATTCACACAGACACAAACTGCAAAGATAATCAAGCAACAGGAGGCGTATCATGGCCTCCTGAGCCAAGGAGAGGGGTAGGGTCTGGGGATATGAAGGGGAGAAGGGGAGGAAGACCATCATCAGGGAGGTGAGAGGAGATGTTTGAAGAACAAAGGTTGCCTTACTAAGCAGCTAAGTTTCTTAGGTAAAGAGGAATCTTTTGTTAGTAGGTGTCTTCTTGGTAGAGGCTCTCCTTTCCCATATAAATTTAGGCTGTTGAGGGGGAGTTAAAGAGCTCCTGTTGAATCCCCTGGGTTGTGATTGCCTTTAACTCAAAACTATGTTCAGTGGTCCATCTTGGGGTGGCTTCCCCTTGGCCCCTGCGGGAGTGAGGGGAAAAGAAGGATCCAGAGCAGCTGAGCTTTCTAGGTGGAGGGAGCTGCTTGATTAAAGGCTTTACGGTAAGAGGGGGCATGTGCATTTGGGGAAAACAAGCAAGGCTACTATCCAGAGAATAAGTTTGTCACTGGGGAAGATAAAGTCAGAGTGCCAGGCTTTGTGGTGCCTTGTAGACCCTGCTGGGCCTTGGTCTCAGCCCCAAGAGTAATGGAAACTATGATTCAGTCTTGGGGGTGACATGTGTTTCATCAAGCTCAGGCTGGCTTCAGGGTGGAGGGCTCACTAGTTGCGAGGGGATTCCCTGGGAGGCCATCATAGAAGAAGGGAGAGGGAAAGGGAAGTGACCATGAACTAGGGTACTGGTGGAGTTTGAAAGGAAAGAACTGGTGGTGTATTAGGGTGCCTGGGTGGCTCAGAGGGTTAAGCCTCTGCCTTCGGCTCAGGTCACGATCTCAGGGTCCTGGGATTGAGTCCCGCATTGGGCTCCCTGTTTGGTGAGGAGCCTGCTTCCCCCTCTCTCTGCCTGCTTTCTCTCTCTGTCAAATAAATAAATCTCTTTCTCTCTCTGTCAAATAAATAAATAAAATCTTAAAAAAAAAAAAAAGAGCTGGTGGTGTATTCATGTAAGAGAGTGTGAGAGAGAAAGGTCAAGGGAGAGTCCATTTGCCTCCTTTCTTCTATGGTAGCCTTTCCGACTTACCACCCGTTTGACTGTAGCACTCTATCTTACTGAGTTGTAGTATCTGCTTACAGATTGTGAATCTTACCCTTTTTGCATTACATGTTCCGAATATTCTCTTCTCATGTTTTACAGCCTTTTTTACAATCAAGAGTTTGTTTTGCACGGTTGTATTTGTCTTTCTTGTCCTGTTCTTCTAGATTTTGCACCTCCTAATGCTTTTATGATAATGTTTGATTGTCTTGTGTGTGGAGGATGGTATGTTAGAAGACAGGGGTTGACCTTCTATTTCCTAGGTGGGTGAAAAAATTACATTCACATCAGATACCCTCTTTTCCCCACTAATTTGAAATAAATTCCCATACACACACACCCAACACAGACACAGACGCATGCATATTTGGGAAATGGTCAATACATTATTCCAGCTCATAGTTCTTGTTGACTTTTCTTGTGCTAATCACATGGTATTTCAGTTAGTATAGCTTCACTTAATTCTTAAGAACAATATTGTTAATTATTTTTGTATGTTTTCTTTCCCTCCAGACATCCAGAGAACTACCTTGTCAGTTCTATGAAAGAAACTGTGGGCGTTTTACTTGAGATTGCACTGAATTTATAGATTAATTTGGAAAGAATGGACATTTTTATCACATCAGTTCTTCCTGTCTAGCAATGTGGTCTGTCTCCATTTATCCATATCTTCTTTTATTTCCTTCAGTAAAGTTTTATGATTTTATTCATATAGGTCTTAAGGCAAAAGCATTTTGTTTGACTTGAATTATCTTATAGGTTCCTACTTCTTCACTTCAGCTAAGTGTTATGAACAGACCTGTCTTCTCTGTTGAAAATATCTAGGCTGGTAATTTGGAGAAGTTTGTATATACCTCTGGTAATTAAGATGTGTCCCCTCTCTCTAAAAGGTTTGGCATTTGTTCCTGGCGGGTGGGTATGGGGAAGGTAAATTTTCCTTTTCTTGGAATAAATACCTTTTTGGAGAATTTCAACTCAATCTCTGTGTAAGTGATGGCCTGACTTCTCTAGGACAGTGTTTAACGTGGACAAAGGCTACGGACCTATGGCTGTACAGCTCCATCTTTAGAAACACACTCTGTAATATGGAAATTGGAAATATTCTGGCGTAATTTTCCTGCTGGTGCGTGTTCGAGGCCCAGCTTTAGAATCACTCATCCTGGTTCTTGTATGTTTATTTGTTTGCTGATCCTTCTCTGGCTTAGCCATAGGCCCTTAAGAAACTGACCCTGAAGTTCACCTTCTGTGTTCTTGAGAGACAGTCTCCTCTTGCTCCCTCCCACCCCCCACCTGCTCAGGCAAAGAGAAGAGTTACCATTAGATATTATGGTTGATTGTGCACGTGGGGGCACACACAAAAAAAGCTTAAGGACTCCAAGCATGTTTCCCTGTTTGATGGATCCAGTGTTCTTTGTTCAAACAGCTCTGCTCAAAACGGTTCTTTCAGTGTCCAAGTTACGCCTGTGTCTGATATCGCGGACTTAATGTAAATTAGAGCGACGTGGTGAATTCCCTGGGAGAGCTGGCGGGAACAAAGCTGGGTTCCCTCAGCCTCTCTGTCTCCTCTCTGTTTGCCCTCAGCCTCTCCGATGTTGCTTGCTTGTGAGAGTCCCTCAATGGTAACTTGTGTCTTCATTTTGTTGCCATAGCCTGGGCTCTGCAATTTGCAGCTTACTATCGATTTCATTTGGGGTTAATACTTTCCTATTATACCTATTGTCTGGCCCTCACTTTCCTGCCTGGTACCGTAATACACAGCTTTCAGTATTCTAATGGGATCGCATGGGTCCGCCATCGCCAGCTTGATTTTTAACAGGAAGCCAGGACAATAAAGGCCTTGAGAAAGCAAATGTGAGAAATGCATGCTTCTGTCTGGGGACATGAGTGCAAAATGAAAACAATACTGTCTTTTTGCTGGCTTCTGCCGCCCCATTTTCACCCACGAGGAACTAGCGCCCTTCTCTGTACCACGGGCACAGACAAAGAAAAATGGCCTCGGCCATCAGACATTGAACTACAAGATATAAAATACGTTTCCTGGTAAACATGTAATTGCTACCTGTCAGCTGCTTTCTTTCTTTCCATTTAGTGCTCAACTCTAAGAGAATTTGCACACCTTGATTAATAATAGTAATAATAATACGTAGCATTTTGAAAGAGAAATCCAGAAAACCTAGCGGGCAGGTAATTATTGACAACTCCTTTGTGCATTAATTGAACCTAAGTGGGTGATGCAATCCCATTTCCGTGGGGGGACCAGCTCCACGCACAGCGGCCTTTGAGAAAGGGGCCTCTGGTTCTTTCCAAACCCAGTTAACGGTGTTCTATTTAATAACGACAAGTTAGCGAGACTTTTAACAGCATATGGGGACACCTAGGGGAGAAGAGCACTGAAGAAGGAATTCTAAGTATTCACTATTCTAAAGGGCGTAAGTAGGAGAATCAGAAATGTCTCTGTTCGAGCTGTTAGACAATGTCAGCTTTGCTTAGACGGTCCTTATCCTCCTTCACTGCGGTTACCCAGTTGCTCTTGCTGACTCCTCTTTCCTTACCCCGGTTTTTAGTGATACTCTTCTCTGCCCTCACGTGCCTTCCCCATCTTGTACTGAAAGAGACGGACACTTAGTTATTCCCAAAATTCTGTTCCTCCTTTCACCAGTCATAGCGTTTTGGCTTGGCCCGTGGTTGCCTGCCTCGAAACTACATTTCCCAGGCTCCCTTGTAGCTCAGATTCTGGGCATAGGTGAGGCTCCGCTGGTGGAAGTTCTCATAGGAGATTTAGAAGAAGAGGGACGGGGGGTAGTGGTCACCTCTTGAGCTGGTCTCCAGTCTCTGAGCACACCCTCTTCTGTCCTGCTTCCTGCTACAGCCGGGACCTCAGGCTCTGCCACGGGGGTAGCTCTGCCTCTGTGTTTGCTGCCCCTCAGCGAGGCTGGGTCTGGGTTGTTCTGGGACTCCTTCCAAGAAGCTCATCTCTTACCTTCAGTGATGTTGCAAGCCTCTCCACTCCTGTATTAAACCCATTTTGTTTAAAATAGGTGGAGCAGGGCACCTGGGTGGCTCCGTAGGTTAAGTGACTTGCCTTTGGCTCAGGTCATGATCCCAGAGTACCAGGATCGAGTCCTGCATCAGGCTCCCAGCTTCACGGGGAGTCTGCTTCTCCCTCTGACCTTCTCCCCTCACTTGCTCTCTCTCACTCTCTCTTTCTCTCTCTCTCAAATAAATAAATAAAATCTTTAGGAAAAAAAAAATAGGTGGGGTAAATTCTGGTTCCTGCACTGCCCCTACTGCAAAAAACGTTGATTATGTCCAGTCCCGTGGAATTTGAGGGTTAGACTGTCCTGATACAGTAGTAGGCCCTCACAGAGAACCAACAAGTTCCATGAGCCAGGCTTCCCATGAGGAGCTTGACATACATCCTCTCATTGGCTCATCCCAACCGCCCTGTGAGTGGGCATCACCGCCGTTTTGTCGAGGTCCCAATCTACAAAAGAGAGGTTAGGGAGGTCAGTCACTTGCCTAAGGCCAAGGAGCTAGGAAGTGAAATCCCATCCTTCCTTCAAGCCTTGTGTCTTATCTCAGCTAGGACCAAAAAACAGTTAGAGTCTCAGTAATAATTGCTCCCTACTAAGATCTCAGGATAATTTCTTTCATTTTCAAGTGGGGGGACAGATGGGCAGAGAGACATGACCTTACTTGTGGACTCTTCCCTGTGAACATCTCTGCCATGCTGAATGAGACCGGCCCCCTGCATACAAGTTCTATGCCTCCGTATGATGTGGGGGATGGAGACTCGTTTGCTCCTCACAGTCTCCCCTTTACCCTCCTTATTCGACTCTAAGAAGGAGTAGGTGCTATCTGTAATCAGTCTCTTATAAGGACTGCCAGTGGCTAAAGATTTCATTATACTCTCTCTTTATTAAAAATAAACAAAGCCCCAGTGCTGGTGTCATGAAAATTCCAGAAGCTTCCACAAGGCAGGCGTGGAAATGAGGACTGGGACCTCACCTGCAAGCAGCCTGATTCTCGCCTGCTCTTTCCCACATCTTTTGCTTCCATTTCCTTGGCTGGAGGTTGTTTTTGTTTTTAAAGATTTATTTGAGAGAGAGCGAGCGAGCCTAGGAAGGGGCAGAGGGAGAGGGAGAGAGAGAATCCCAAGCAGACTCCCCGCTGAGCACAGAGCCCCACATGGGGCTCCTTCTCATGACCCTGAGATCATGACCTGAGCTGAGACCAAGAGTTGGCCCCTTAACTGACTGAGCCACGCAGGCACCCCTTGCCTGGAGTTGTTTAGGCCTCAGGAGAGCCAGGCTTCTCGCTGGGAGGCTCCCCTCTCTCGCAAGCTGTCCAGCCTTGTGCGTGCACACACTCTGACTGGCTCATTTTGACTCAGGCTCTATGCTCTGGATGAGCTTTTCATCAAACCAGAATGGGAGACCTATGATTTGGGTTCTGTGCTAATGGGATTCTGGGGCATTCCAGCCATGCTAACCTAGATAAGGGCATTTTCCATGGGTCTAGCTTAGCTCCTGACTTTACACTAGGGGCTGAGGTAGGAGGCAGGAAGCTAGAAGAAGATATTAGGTGACCTTGCGTGGACTTTTTCTGTACACGTACACCCTTCAGGGACCTTCGAGGAAAAGGACTGGAGAAGCCAACACAGAATTCTGGTACTATTACAGTTCTGCTTCATGATCACCCCTTATTAGCTCTCTCTGGAACCATCTGGCACAGTGTCTTTGCAAGCGCCTCCAACCCTGCCCTGGCCCAGGTGAAATGGATCTTCTGTCAAGGCTCAGCTCAGTGGTTCCCCCCACCAGGAAGCCTCTTTGAGACCTGGCCAACAGAAAGAATCCTTTTGTTTTTAACAGCCCACAAGCTTTGTCGACACAACGAAATAGTCCTACAGCCTTTGACACAGAGCACTGTAATGAGGTGTTTACTTCTCTGGGTTTCCCACTACGTATTGACCTCCTTCAGGAGAGTGACTGCATCTTACTCATCTCTTGTCCTCCACAGCTACGTAAATATTTGCTAAATCACATTGAATTCCCACCCCCAATTCATTGCAGTACAGAATTCTTTGATTTTAAGGAGCTCATGCTGGAAGATGCACTTTGATTTAATAACTGTTCGGGGGTGGATAGATACAATCACTTGTGTGTGTATTCCCTTAAATTGGCTACTGATGAACGGGGATTCTGGGCCCCAGGTCCGTAGTGTCAACACCTGCTCCCCCGCTGACAAACGGGGGTCTTGAGCAAGCACCGTAACCACTCCGAGCCTCAGTTTCTTCACCTACAAAATGGGACTGAGAATTGCGTCCACATCTCAGTGTTGTGAAGAACAAATGAACCAACACTTACAGAGCACGTAGAATGTATCATAGCACACAGCAAGGGCTAGTTAAATATTTGTTCTAATTATTATCCCAATATCAGATACAGTAAAATGCAAAATAAAAAAAATACCTACTCAAAACTCAAAACAATTTAACATTCCTAAAAGCTGGCTCAAACAACTCTGCATTCAGAGCACTTTCCACAGCACGGGCTACCTCTGGAGTTGGCCTTTCTTCTCTGGACTTGTGAAAGGTTACTCTTTGTCCTCCTTCCATATGGACCTTGCCTGCTTTTCTTGGCTATCATTTTTCTTCCTTCTCATCAGTCTTCATTTCCACCTGAAGGGGTGGCTCAGGATCGTGTATGGTGCGTAACATCAGCTGGCAGGGAATGGAACAAACAGTGAGCACCTAATAAAATAGTAAATGAACAAATGAATCACTGCCAGAACCCACATACAACACCTGGAATCGGTGACTAGATACCGTATAGTCACATACTGGGAGTTAGAACCAACAGGTCAACCAACGAGCCCCCTCCTTTCTGTTCCAGCTCTGACAGGCACATACTCCTGTTTCGGGGACAGATCTGAAGGGGTACCGGGTCGCATCCACATCTTGTGGCTGTTTCCTCAGTTCTTTGCCTTGATCCCTTCCCTTATCCAAGTTGAGGTATGGACAGATTTCTTTGTGCTCCTCTTCATTATGGTTCCCCCCCCCCCTTTTTTTTTAGAGAGAGAGTACAAGCATGCCTGAGTGGGGGCAGGTGTGGGGAGAGGGGCAGAAGGAGGGGGAGAATCCCAAGATGGCTCCACGCTCAGTGTGGAGCCTGATGTGGGGCTTGATCCCACAACCCCGAGATTTGACCTGAGCCAAAATCAAGAGTCACATACCCAGCTGACTGAGCCACCCAGGCACCCCTGCTCTTCCTTCTCAGTTCAGTTCTTGCTCCACTTGGTGCTTTCTGCCTGCCCCCTCACTGCCCTCATCGTGACTCCCCTACATGAGCCCTTGGCCTGTACACATGACAACTATTTCCTCATCTTCTTTGCATCCAGAATTTGCAGTTGACCGTTTAGACTTTTTTTTTTTTTTAAAGATTTTACTTATTTATTTGACAGAGATCACAAGTAGGCAGAGAGGCAGGCAGAGAGAGAGAGAGAGAGGAGGAAGCAGGCTCCCCACTAAGCAGAGAGCCCAATGTGGGGCTCGATCCCAGGACCCTGGGATCATGACCTGAGCCGAAGGCAGAGGCTTTTTACCACTGAGCCACCCAGGCGCCCCCCGTTTAGACTTTTGATGCTGTCTTTCTTGTGTGTTCAGCCCTGTGAAGGCCTGAGTTTGCCTCCGTTACTACCACCCCACAAATCCTCCAGGTGCTACCACTGGAAACCATTTAACTAATACTTCAGATAAAATATTGGCACTGCCTTGTGTGACTTGTTACGTAAGAGATAACAGCATAGATCATATGGCCAATATAATGGCTCATTCTTGTACTTATTAGACAGCTATAGAGCCTGTGAGACTGAGTGCCAGATGCTGACAGTCTTAACTAGAGAGACAAGATTAAAAGGTGTTAAAATATATCATTACTTGCAAACTAATTTGACCAGGCATTGCAGATGTTCAGTGAAGGAACCATTCCCTGGGGAATATCTGAGTGGTCATAGTCGACTTTCATGAAGAGAGGGGAACATTCCTGACTTTGAAGGACTAGAAGATTCAAGCCTATGATGGAAGATAGTCAAGTATTCAAGAAGAAGAGCGTGGCAGAGAGGCAGGAACGAGCATGCCGCACGTGGGAGTGAGACCAGTTTGACTGGAATGGAGAACAGGAAGTTTGAATGCTAGGTCCAGGTATTAGATGTAGACTGAATCAGGTTTCAGAGAGGGGAGTGATGTGGTGGAATCAGATAGGAGAAGATAATGTCCTCCCATTTTGAAAATACAATTGGAGGATTGGAAGCATAGCCATGGGGAGGACAACTGGGAATATAGCCCATGAGGAATGAGTCAAGATGGCAATATGGGAATGGAGAGAAAACATGGGCACAAAGACACTCAGAAGAGCTGAGCCTTACAGATCATCTTTTTTGTTATTTGGTTAGGCTTTCAGTACATTTTCTTGCCTGTGGAAAGCCCATAGTTGCTTTTACTCCACATTTCTCTAATTATTCTGGCCCCCTCATCTCTCCTTAGCTCTCCTTATATGCTCTTCACATAGAATAACACCATGGCAGAGTGTGGTAGGTGGTAGGATGGTTAATTTTATGTGTCACTTTGCCTGGGCTACAGGAGGCCCAGATAACAAAGTAAGCATCATTCCTAAGGATGTCCGTGAGGGCATTTCTGAATAAGATTGGCATTTGAATTGGTAGACTCAGTAAAGAAGACTGCCCTCCCCAGTATGGGTGGGCCTCCTCCAATCTGTTGGTGGCCTAAGTAGAAGCAAAGGTAGAGGAAGGAGGAATTCATAACCCTCCCCCTTTTTTTTGGCCTCATCACTTGAGCCTGGGACATCTCATTTCATCTTCTCCAGACCTTGGGCTGGGATTTACCCCACCAGCTCCCCTGGTTGTCAGGCCTTCTGACTCAGATTGAATTATGCCACATAGCTTTCCGGGGTTTCCAACTTATAGATGGCAGATCGTGGGACTTCTCAGTCTCTATAATCTCTTGAACAAATTCCTCCTAATCACTCTCTATATAGATAGGTAGGTAGGTAGGTAGGTAGATAGGTAAGCAGGCTGGTTTCTGTTTCTCTGGACAACTCTGACTAATACAGGTAGGGAAAATTCAGTCATGTAAAACACAGGTTTCTTTTATTGGGTTGTGTGATGATGGTGATGAGCATTAATGAAATGACCAGGAAGACCCTCACAGTTGGTTGGCCGGCCTGGGACTTTGTGAATCTTCCTTGTTACAATTAGAGTATGGCATCATTGACAGCTCCCTGACACCCTTCCCTTCTCTGCCACACCCCTCCCCATTTGTAGTAGAAAAAGAAGAACTGGAGCTGGATGGGGCATAGGAACCAACCAAGAGTCAACCCCCACCCCATCCCCCCATTTCCCTTTATGCTCAGTGTTTGCTGTGTATTTTTGTGACATTGCTGATTCCCCCAGGTGACAGCTTACTGAAGCTGCTCTGGTAAGGACTCCACGGTCCCAGCCACATGTAGGACCTTGACAAACATCATCACTGATATTTTTTCCCCATTTGCCTGAACTTTAAAGGTCTTTGAGCCGCTAGAATGGTTCGTGCTCATAAAAGCTGCTAATATTCTCTGCTGTTGTTTGACAATGTTCAGTTTCCTTTGAGATTCTGCCACGTTTGCACTTTTCCTTACGCCAGGCATAGATGCTCGCTAGGCAGTGGTGGAAAGGAATGAGTGAGTACATGATCCTCTGGAGTGTTAGTTGCAGCGAAGAGCTCATAAAGACAACCTGACTTTTTGGGCTGATTGTGATTTTTGAAGGACTAAGAATAAAGGTTTTCACAAGGATTCAGATAAGGCCTTTTGGGACATGAGGGTCGATGTAGCTTAAGCACCCAGTCTCAGTAATATAGATGTCAGGTTAAATGAATGGAGGTGTCGCAGAGCTGGCCTTCTGTCTTGGTCACAGATGTGTCGACATTAGGATTCATCTACTCTGATCTTCCCACTTCTTAACAGAACTTTAGAGGGAAGAAATGACTTGTGCAAGATACTGTATCAGGTGGTAGTGCCTGAAAAAAAATGTCGGGAATGGGCAATTTCTAAATCTGCTCTCAGGTTGCCATATTTGGGACTGCCTCCATCAGAGACCCGCCTGGGAGATGTGTGCCTGCTGCTCGAACTGGCATCTCCCAAACTACCCCTGTTCCAAAGTCGTTGGCTAATGGCTCTTCCAGATCTTTGCCGGTTGATGGAACAGAGAAAACAGAAGTGCCAGCAACAGAAGAAAGATTACGGCTAGAAGGAAAGGCCAGGGAAAGTGGGACTAGGACTCGCTTAGAGACACTGGTAAGGGGAGGAGGTCTGAGAACCAAGGCAGTGGTGAGCCAAGTTGTTACCCATTGAAGGTATGTGTCTCTGCCCACCAGTGTGATGGTACTGGGAGACGGTAGAGCCTTGGGGAGGTAATTAGATTTATATGAGGTCAGAAGAGTGGGTCTCAGTGATGGGACTTAGTGCCCTTACAATAAGATGAAGAGGCCAGAGCTCTTCCTGTGTCTTCCAAGAAAGCATCTGTCTGGAGCTATCAACTTCATCAGCACCTTAATTTTGGACCTCCCGCCTCTAGAACTGTGAGAAATAAATGTGTGTTTTTCACACCACCACCTCGATGGTATTTTGTTGTAACAGCCTGAGCAGACTAAGTCCCAGGTCGATGCCCTGAGTGTTTGAAGAGCCCCTTTCTGCCGCCGGAGCAGAAAAGAAATCTAAGTTTCCAGTGAACCAGATATTCCAAAGAATATTTGCAAATTTATTCAGAGATTTTTTTTTTCCAGTTAAATATTTCAACTGGGACATGATAAAAGTGGGACTTTTTTTTTGCCCAGGGCGTGGAGAGGCAGGGAAGAATATCCTCAGAGAGAGAAGAAAGAAGCCACCTTGCAGAACAAAGGCAAGACGTGAACCCTCCAAGATGGGGGATAGAGTATCTGTTCATTCCCCCTTGCCAGTCCTGGCCTGAGTCCCCAGGTTCTTCCTATTTCACTTAAGCTAATTTAAATGAGTTTTGTTTCTTGCAACCAGATCGTCCCTGGCTAATGTCTGGAGTCACTAATTGCAATTCTTCACCTTCCTTCTCCCACAAACTGAAAAGCACCTCATCTGAGAATATGAAAACCGAAATAACCAACAATGAGACACCGGCGGTTAAGCTGTTAAACTGTTTACTTTTGTAACATTCTAGCTTTGTTACTCATTGGCAAATCACTTCTCATGTCTTCCGTTTATATGGTTATTGCTCTCTCAAAATGCACCTGGGGGTCTCAACACCCAAGTTAATAATTGTTTAAACTTGTTTAAAAGTTAATGTTTGTGGACATGGGTGAAGCACCCCAGTCCATTTGGAGGTTAAGGGTACATTGTCAAGACCAGGGATGGGTTTGGGTCTCTCAGGGCTGAGTCACTATTAGCTGCAGGACTCTGGACAAGCCGTTTAAGCTCTTTGAACATCAGTTTCTTTGATTATTCCTAAAATGGGGACAATAATATTCTCACCATTGGATTGTTATGAGGAGTGAATGACTTCATCTATGGAACACCACTCTTTGACACATAATATAGATTCCCAATGAATGGTAACTCCTTCTCCCCCCGCCCCCCTTTTTTCTATTTTTTACCATGGCCAGATGAGTTCTACCCATTGACATAAATGATCATTTTCTCAGTTTGTCGGAACTTCAAAACCTCAGCTGTGTGGTTTATTTTTGCGAAGTTCAAAATAGATGAGAGTTGACTTTCGCATGACTGATAACCCTCTTTCAAAGTATGCTGTCTCTTCTGTTATTCCAAAAAGCCCTGGATTATTACTGACCTTAGAAAGAGAAGACGGTTTCTTTTTTATTTTTATTTTTTCCCCCCAAGGCAGTTGACTAAATATAAATCCTAACTCAAAGAGTTACCGGTAAATGATTCCTGTATTATGTAGAGTGATGACTGCGGCATGGAGGTGTGAGGTCTTTGAGAAAGCAACAGGAATGTCATCGTAGTCAGATTCTTTTTACAGTCAGCTGGAGGGATTCCGATTTGATTTAGGTACGATTTAGTTTGTAACTGGATTAAACTTTGTACTCCATTAAAAACCAATCAGCTGACTTGCCCTGTGGGAGTTTTGCTTTTATGAAGAAGACTTCATTTCAGAGCATTCCCTCCCCCTTTTTTTTCCCCTTTCGGATGAGTTATTTAGCCTACAGCTTTCCTGCTTTCCTTTATTGGTGTCTCGTATCTTCATTTGAATAAGGACATGAGTAAATTACAGAATCCCTGTTGGCTATGGTTTTGTTCTTTGGAGTGGAGATGAATTTCTTAAGAGTTCTTTTCATCCCTTGTACTGTGAATTCTGTCACTGGGGAAGTTGAGAATTACCGTGGTGGGTCTAAGGGTCTGGGTTTAAGAAGAGAATGGAATATTTTTATTAGCAGCTATCAAATGATTATCACACAGAACATTGGGAGAAGGAACCTGGGGACTCCAAACAGGGCCAGAGAACACACCTGATTGATTTTGAGAATATAAAGCTTGTTCACTATTTCTTCTGTGCGTATCATGGACCTATAAACATAAATGGGCTTGAAAATGTACTTTTTTTTTTTTTTTTTTAAGATAGAGGGACCGAGCATGGAGCAGGGAGGGACAGAGGAGCAGATGGAGAAGGAGACAGAGAATTTTTTTAAAATAGATTTTTATTTATTACTTTGTCAGAGAGAGAGAGAGAGAGAGAGCGCACAACCAGGGGGAGCCACAGGAGAGGGAGAAGCAGGCTCTCCACCGAGCAGAGAGCCCAATGCAGGACTCAGTCCCAGGACCCTGAGATCATGACCTGAGCTGAAAGCAGATGCTTAATCAACTGAGCCACCCAGGTGCCCCAGAGACGGAGAATCTTAAGCAGTCTCTATGCCTATGGAGTCTGACCAAGGCTTGATCTCAAGACCCAGGAAACATGACCCAAGCCAAAATTGAGAGTCAGGTCCTTAAAAATCGAGAGCCCCATAACTGACTAAGCCACCCCAACACCCCAATAAATATACCTTTTAATAACATTGCCCATCAATGCATGGGCTGTAGTCAAGCTCTTACATCTGGGTACACCTCTGGACATTTATTTTTAGGAGGTTACCTGTCCTCATTTTGCAATAGTCATAATATTAACAACAGAAATAAGACTAAAATAAAGAATGGCAAGCATCGCGCAATCCAACACCTCCTAAGTACTAACTTTATGCCCAGCACTGTGTCAGGCATGTGAAATGCTCAGACCCACCCTATGAAGTAGGTTCTGTCGTTCCCTCCTCTTTGCCATTGCTGAGAATCTCCTGAAGTCCCTTTTCCAGGGCCACACAGCTGGCGTGTGGTGCAGTGAGGTTCGAACCCGGGCAGCTGGTCTGCTGGGCAATGTGTACTTGGTATTCAAGTCCACAGAAGATAACTCGCTTAGCAAAGTCAGGCCGAACTGATTAGCGATGTGGGAACTATTCAGCAGATAGGACATTTAGAGCAGCTGAAAATTCAGTTAGTGACAGATGTTGTCGAAGGCGCAAGCTCTTACAGACTGCTTGCTTCATTGGTCAAACTAAATTTTATAAAGGTGCCGATTCATCGACAGACTTGTTTCATGTTATGACCAGATGCTTGTTCAGTACTTGAGAATCTTTCCTCTTGATTCCACCTAATGGGAAATTAACAAGTGATTTTGGGGGGAAACAGAAAATACGGAAGGGCTGGGGTAGGATACAGATAATAATCTTGTTCATAAAGGAAATGCCAACGGCCCTCCCCCCTCGGCCCCCTCCCCCACCAGGCATCCCAGTTGCTTTGTCTTGATTGACACAAAACTCTGTTGTTTGTCCAGCTGTTGCCAAGTGACACTGGCATTTGCATAGCCAGGAAGTCCTGGAAAATAGGGCTCCAGCATTTCCTCGTATTATTTTAATAGTAATTAGGAGTAAACGTTATTTTTAGCCTTCTGGCAGCAAATTATTTATTGCAGCTTCTATTTTAACTTGGTAAATAAAGTCCTATTTCCTGGTTGCCTGGAATGAGAAGTTTACGACATAACTGAGTAGATGTCTTTGTGGTTTTTATGAGACAAATTCCAGGACTGAGTAGCAGTAAATTCTTCATGGGAGCACATTTTCAGTGGGAACATAGATGGGAAAAATTACTCACCATGACCCATTATGACATACAAAAATATAGCGCTTTTCTTGTTTGGGTTGTTTAAAATGTGCAAAGATTGGTGATTTTTATGGAATCAGAAAGATCCCTACATTGTTCTGGCAAATTAGTGTGTGTTGCTTTGGCTCCGCATCTTTCTTGGTTACACACTAGCTCTTGTTCTATTTTAGTATACTGAGTTTGTTTCATCTTTGAATCAAGCGAGCATCCATAAAGATATTACAGGGTGCCTGTGTATTATTTTTCTTGCTGCTTTAGAATGTTCTTTGCTTTTTATTTTATCGTCCCTGTCCTCTCTTGTAATCTCATTAGCTGTTGCCTGGGAAGGAAGGGCTTGACATCAAACCATTGCATGTGTCTGGGGTATACTTGCTCTGTGATAAGCACTGTGAGAGGGACTCAGGAATGAACCAGACACAGTCTGTCCGCCCTAGAATAAGGTAGCAGAAGAGTCACCAGTGAGAGTCCTCCATGGGAAGGAGGAAGAAAGAAGGAGAAAGGGGCTTTTTTTTTTTTAAGATTTAATTTATTTGAGAGAAAGAGAGAGCATGAGTGGGTAGGGAGGGGCAGAGGGAGAAGCAGGCTCCCCGCTGAGCAGGGGGGCTGGATCCTAGGACTCTAGGATCATGACCGGAGCCAAAGGCAGATGCTTAATGACTGAGCCGCCCCCCCCCCCCCGGAACCCTAAGAAAGGGGCTTCTTAAAATATGCATCATCACTAGGAAATCTACTCTGCTTCTCTCCAGAGTTTTGGGATAGAAATATTGACTTGTCTGTAGAATCTGACCAGAAATACCAGTGACTTAGCAGCTATTGACTTCTACCTTGGGAACTTTCAGAATTGAATATCTCATATTCTATTCCCTTGGTAGGTTAGAGAATGCTTTTCTTACTTGACATATTGCATAAGTTAACAGTTTCTGAAAAGCACTAATTGACTTATCAGAAACAATCTCTGAATGCACAGCAAATGCAAAGTCAATCAAAGAAATCTCCTGCAGGAAACTCCGTGCCAAGTGATTTAAACATGCCTCTAAAATGTGGAGTCTGAGCGTGGTTCTTCCTCCTGGATTAAGAAGCTGTGATGTGCCTGAAGCCGAAATAGAACCAGAACCGTTTATGGTTTCGTTTGTACTCTACCCCATTCTCATGGCCTCTAAGTACCCTTGTTTGTATTTTGGTTGAACGAGGGAGGTGATTATGTCTTCAGCATGTGACCCTCTCAAATGTACACACAGGCTTTTTCATCTCTATGAGGTCATAGAGATATGCCCTCAACTAGTAAGTTCCTGAAGTTTGGACTGGGTTTTGGACTGGGGGCTGCACCAGTCAGATCTCCATCGACCAGGATGTCCATCCACAGGCCTCAGTTCCTCCTGGGTGTTGGTTGGAAGCTTCTGTGTTACCACCACAGGCCCCCCTCCATAGGGCAGCTCACAGGAAGGGGTAGGGGAGGGGGAAGGGGAAGGAGGACAGAGAGAGAAGGAAAAAAAAGAGAAAGAGGTTGAGATTGAATGAAAAAGCAAGAGTGCCCCGAAAGCCATGGTCTTATAACCTGATCTCAGAAGTGACATATCATGGCTTCTACTGTATTCTAATGGCCATGCTCACCAAACCCGATACCATGTAGGAGGAGACTACACAGGCGTGTGAATCCCTGGAAGCAGGGACTACTGGAGGCCATCTTGAAGGCCGGCTCCCCTAGAATGTGCGTTATGGTTTGGAGAACTTTCTGATAAAACTTTGCTGTTTCTATTATGTTGGTAATGGATACTGTAAGAATGGGACATTCAGTGACATTCACGTTCAGTGTGGTCTTTAGCTGTAGACAATTGAAATGATGCGACTGTGTTTTATTACGCTTGCAGTCTGATGCCTTTGAACACAAGATCTGTTTTATTAAACTAGTAATCGTTGACAACACATCTCAGAGAATGTGGGTTTGGAACCGGTTGCCAACGCATGCGTAACAGCGGTGGTGGGAAGGAGCCCTGTAAGGCCCGCACGCTTCTAAGTAGCTTCATATACCTGGGAACTTTTTTGTCAGTATTCATATATGAGATTTAAACTTGCCTATTCTTTACTCTTTCAAGGTTATTATACTTTTTCTCTTACATTGTCTCGAGTTTGCTATAATTCTGTGCAAGGATAAGCATGCAAATAGCCTATATTGGAAATACCTTATTTTCCCCCATTTGATGGACTTACACTGCTCAAGGCTTTATGTCCCAGTTGTGATTTGAGGCGCAGAGGAAGTATGTGTCACAGTAGGTCCTGACACCATGCTATACCTTCCATCAGCTGCCTTCTTTTATTAAGTAACATCCTTTGGAGAATGGTTTATAGGTGGGCTATGAGAGAAACAGAGAGGTCCAGAGATATCAGAATCACTTTAGGACACTAAACCAAGTCTTGTGTTGCAGAAAAGAATACCCAAGAGCTTTAAGGATTGGAAGACGGAGTGTATTCTAGTGATTAAGTAAATCACGTTGAGCTTGGTTTTCATTTCTTTTTATCGTCGTATGTCTGAGGAGCATGGCTTCTTGGAGAAACACAGAGGAGGACTTGAAATGATGGGAGGGGCTCTGGGATTTGATTCCTCCTATCTTGAAGTTAAGTAATAATAGGAGTTAAACCAGGTGTATGTGACGGGATATCACAGTTTCTTTGCCAGGGGACTCTGTCCAGCCCTTGGAGGAAGACAGCCGCATGGGGAAGGCTCATGGCACACGGTTTGTGACCCTAGCAGGAATTTGGCTCTTCTTCAAGGGTACTCTGTCCTTCTTGGGAAGAAGTTGTTTAGAGTGAAAAATCTTGTTTAGAATCCAGTGAAGGACTGGTCAGGCAGGGTTGGTCAGAGCCGGGAACACCAGAGTCTCTGGCAGTTTGGATCATGTGCCTCTTTGGCTTCTGGAATCTCAGGTTCTGGAAAGTCTTACTACACTAACCCTTTATCTATAGTCTCGGATGCTATCCATTTGATTTCTTGGATCCTTGGCAGGGGTGAATCATTTTTAGGGCTCTTTAGGAAAATAGTGCACAATTACAAATGTAAGTGACATGTAAAAAGAAATAGGAATTTAGACTGAGAAAAGAAATCACGGCTCATCATATATTTAAAAAAGCTGTCACGGGGCGCCTGGGTGGCTCAGTGGGTTAAGCCTCTGCCTTCAGCTCAGGTCATGATCTCAGGGTCCTGGGGTCGAGCCCCACATCGGGCTCTCTGCTGAATGGGGAGTCTGCTTCCCTCTCTCTCTCTGCCTGCCTCTCTGCCTACTTGTGATCTCTCTTTAAAAAAAAAAAAAAAAAAGCTGTCACATACCGCCACTGTCACAAATCCAGAAAAAAAGAAGATGACGACGACAGAATGGCTTGGGAGCTAAGTGTTGCACAACTTTTTCTCTCCTTCGCCACCCACAAACTTTTGGTGCTGGGTGCTGTGGGACAAATTCCTATCATAATATTATTTCAGGCTTTGTCCCTTCGTGTCCCAACAGTGGGAGAATTGGCCCTGTGGGGATGGGACCATCTCTGAAGGCATTTGTATCTCTGGCGTGACTAGCAATTGCTTAACACAGAAGCCGCCGAAAACCTCATAAATTTAGCATCCTAAACCCAGGCCAAGGGATTCCCAATCAGCTTCCCCTTCTCAGGTACTCACCATGAGCATGGCCTCTCTGGGGCCTCCCAACGTGGGGATGAGAGACCGTAGTCCCTTTGGTAATTAGCATAATGGCAATGGTCATTAAAGTACCTTGCTTCCACAAGTTTTATCAAAACCTGTGAGCATGAGAATACATACTTAGGGTCCCTCTCAAGGTCTGGACAAAGTGTGGGGTCCTAAAGCTTAAGCGTCATTGACTTCATTGGAAACCTACTTCAGATTTTCAGACTTAAAACCATTATATTGAAATGCATTGACGGGCAGAGACAGACTGGGGCTTCACCATTTCGGACCTGGATTGGCAGCCTCAGAGCCATGAATGCTTCAGCTGGGTTCCTGTCCCAGACTCACTGTGCTCTTCTCTGCTGAACTCAGCATTCAGGCCCTGTGTTTTGGAAAATGAAGTGACAGTTTTGGTAGACCATGGCCAGGATTGGCTGTAACATCCTTTTCTTACGGACTCTTCTAGTGGACATGGAACCCAAAAATGGGGTGAGGCGTGCTTGCTATCACTGTACATCCATGGAGACGACTTAAGGGGATTCTAATTCTCCGGAGACAGGGTTGAAACAACTGAATTCTTTCCAAGATAGATAGGAACAAAGCACGATCAGAAAGTGAAATCATTAGCTCTCTGGACCTTGGGGAGCATCAGCATTAACCTGATGGATTTTAAAAAGCAGGCTTGACTCCTCTCTGCCTCCTGTCATAAACATTTCTTACCGAGTGCGTGTGTGTTAAGCATGCATCTTGCAATGTAATAGATATCCCAGGTTAGATTTTCATTTAATCCATCAGACATGTCCATGAGCATAAGGAATTTTGTGTTGCACTCCCCACCCCCAAGGGAAAATGGTGCCCAGTCGTGATCAGACAAGCAGAGCTCTGAGGACCCTGGTTTTCCAGGCTATCACATTCCTGTCTTGCTTCCCATTTTCCTAATTTCAACTAATTATCATCCTCCCTAATCTAACGCCTGGCACAAAAGCTTAGCCTCCCCTGGAGGCCCACAGTTAAGATTTCTTCCTGGTTTTATTTCAGTTCCTTCTGCCTTTCTTTTATTTATTAATTCCTGTTGAACAAAAGTCTCATCTTTCTAGGCCAATTCTGAATTTTCACTGGAGGCTGGCAAGATTTTCTGATCTCTCCTGGAGGGAAACTCGGGCAAAAGTCGGGTCCCCTGCTGTCTGGAGCACCTGGCTGAACTTGGAAGGTAAACTAGGTAGCATGTGACCAATTTAACCAGTAGGCCCGGTGGTGTTTTCGTTTTCTTTTCCTCTTCTCTTCTTTCAAGCTCTCATGTGCTGTATAACCCCAAATAAAATCATGCACAACTTATGTATATGTTTAATTCAGAAGTGTTCTGTGTAAAGATAAAGCTGAAATTTCATCTTAAATGGATCTATTCATTCCATACTGTGGAGGCCAGCCAGGAATGAACTCCAAATGTGAGACTCTTGCAACCAAAAGTACACGCTCGATGTGACTCAAACCTATATTTTCCAATGGCCAATAGAACAAGCTTCAAATGTTCTTAAGCTGTGTCTAGGCTCATACGGGGAGATAAACAGAGGCCCCAAACTGTGCACAGAATATATAAGTCATCAAAGCAATTTTAAAATCAATTCAACATTTGACAAGAAGCCAATATGGTTCCCTTGTGATTAGAATGACATGCTCAGGCTACTACTGGGGTAAAATTCTGACAGCATTGTTTTGTACACGCTGGAACGTAGGCAGAGCTCCCCCCACCTTCCTCCCCCGTCCGAGGAAAGCCATAATGCAGCATGACAATGGTGTATCTGTGAGATCACAAACACATGGGCGCCATTCGACTGTGAGGGTATTGATGAAATCCTAGTGACTGGGCAAGAGAACCCAACACCCCAGTGTGTATGGGATGGCCCCAGCCATGTTGATAGTGAGCCAAAGGAACAATCGTCTCTGAATCTAGAGATAATAGAAAATGGTCTTCGTCTAAGGTTAGGGATTTGTTTTGTTTTATTTTGTTTTGGGGGAGAGAGTCAGGACAGGGCAGATGACCGTGACCAAAGCACCATGGCAGGCCCTCATATTTTTAATCTTTATAAGAGAAAACGGAACAGCACTTGCTAATGAGAGGCCCATTTGCCATTGATCGTCTCCCTCTTCCTGTGAGTTCTGGTTCTAAGTCCTTTTTTCTAATTTAAAAAAGTTCTCTTGGCTCTTCAAGGTACAGAGGAGACCTGGCGTGGAAACCAGGGGGAGGAAAATGGAGGGCTTGTCATACCTAGCTTCATTTGATGGGTTCATTTTGATCTTAGCTTTTTCTATTTTTTTTTTTTCCCTCATTAGAACTTCAGAAATAATTACCTCTGTGTCTTCTTGGGGAAACCAAAAGAGACAAGTGTCCCACAGCCGTGATTTCTTTTCTTTTCTTTTTTAAGATTTAATTATTTATTTGGGCGGGGGAGGGGCAGAGGGAGAAAATCTTTCAAGCAGACTCCCCACTGAGCACAGAGCCCTGAGGCGGCTCGATCCCATGATCCGGTGAGCTCCTGACGGGAGCCGAAGCAGAGAGACCGGACGCTCAACTGGCTGAGCCACCCACAGGTGTGATTCTAATGCTGAGTCACTCTTTCACTGGAAGAGGCATAAAGCTGTATTTTCTCCCCAGCCTTTCTTTCCCCATCTTGGAATCTCAAACTCCTCACTCCCAATCATTGCATAGGCGCCCTTGCCACCGCCTGGCCTGGCCAGTGCCCCGGCTTCCTCCTCCTTGCTTGCATTTCTGAACCGGGCTCAGTTATAAGAGTCCTTGTCGGCGCTATCCCAGTCTGCCACCATGCCCCAGGTCCTCATGCTCTGAGAAGAGACTGCTGACAGAAGTAAATGCTGCACACACACGGCAGTCATACCCTAGAGACTTGGTTCTCTGTTTGGCCCCGGTTGGTCCCCACGTTGCTTTAGACCCTCCTGCACCTGGATAGCTGATGAATAATGTTGCTACAGATGCTGGGTAAGATTTTTCCTAAATTAAGGTCGCTCCTGTGGTTTGGGAGGCTTCCTGTGGACGATTCCCCAGGAAAAGCCAAGTTGGGAAACTGCTTTGCTCTTCCCCAAGGATCTGAGGAGTGTGTTGTGACAACCTCCAAGGTGGGGGTGAGGCTTGGGGGGGATCTCTTCATGGTCAAATCATGCCAGTGTCCTGGGAAATAGTCAAACTTTTTTTCATGACCTGTGAGGCCCTATAGGAGCTTCCCACCTTTCTGAACTCATTCCAGGCACCTTCCTCCTCCTCCTCTCCCTCCCTTTTATGTCCCATATTGCATGTTGCTCATCCCGTTCCTAGAATACTTTCCTAACACATCTTTCCTGCCTTACCGTCATCCAGGTTTGTTTGTTGTTGTTATTGTTTTTAAGATTTTATTTATTTACTTCTTAGAGCATGAGTGGGGGCGGGGAGCAGAGGGAGAGGGGGAAGCACTCCCTGCTGAGCAGGGAGCCTAGATGTGGGGACTCGATCCCAGGACCCCAAGATCATTACCTGAGCCAAAGGCAGACACTTAACCCACTGAGCCACCCAGACACCCCTCATCCAGTTTTTAGCTTAATTATTACCTCCTTGGTTGGTTGTTCCCACCTCTTCCTCCATTTTTTCCCCTTGTAGTTATACCTATGTGAATTTATATGTTTATCTCACTTGTTTATTTAATTATTTTTGTCTTCCTCTGGTAGAGTAATCTCTGCTCAGACAGAAAGCTTGTTGTGTCTTTGGAGGTAGTTTAGACAAAATAGAAACCCAGCATGTATGCTTCTTCCTCTTTGTTCAGTGTTCAAGTTTACCATTTGACCTTTGTTATTCCTTCACACTTGAAGTCTGCTCACCAATCTTTGGATCCACTGTCTAATCTCTAGGTTTGCTCCAGACTCTTAACAGGTCTCCCTGCCTCTGCTCCGACCTGGCTCTCCTCTATTCTCCACACTCTTGCTAAAATGGTGTTTCTGAGCTTGAAATCTCAGCATGTCACTCCCCCACTTAGAACCTTCACTGATGCCCCAAACTGTAAATGTGACCTTCAGCACCCTGTGTGAACTGGCCTTGGCCAGTCTCTCACCTGCATCCCTTCCATGACCCATCCCTTTTCTACACCGCAGTCGCAAATTTGCATATTTGCTTCTCTCCATGGCTCATGATCTCACCTGTCATATGGCTTCCTCACAGTTAACTCCCTCTGCCTGGACCTCCCACTTATGTCAGGACCTGTTCTCTGTGTAGGCTCTCACCCAAGTCTGTCTGGTTAGACACTTACCCCTTGCCCCTAGGTTCCTATGGCCATCCTCCTTTAAAGCATTCATGGTTTGTATGCTCTTTGTTTGTCTGTTTCTCACATTGGAATCGGAACCCCCTTGAATATAGGGACCATGTCCAGCTGAAAAGGAAAGGAAAAAATGAGCAAAAAAAAAAAAAAAAAAAATGGTAAATGAATGGCCCAGCAAGACAATACAGAGCATGTGCTATAGCGTTTCCACGGTTGTTAAAGACATCATGGAGAAAGGACTTTGACTTTGGGCTTTGAAGGATGGCCAAATGCGTTCTACAACGAGGGAGGCATGACTCTTTGGGGCTGAAGGGAATGGAAAGGGGTCCAGGGTGGTTAGAAGGTTGTAGAGGGCCATGGAGTCAAGGAACTAGCTTACAGCCAGATCCCTGGCAGTTGGAATGCTCCAGCATGAAGTTAACACTAACTGTGAAGGCCATGGGGAGTTGCCTTTGTTTCTGTATAAGGATGTGATGTGGACTGATTTATGGGTCAGAAAGAACCACCTCGCAACAGGGTGACAGATGGAGTGCAGAAGGGAGAGGATGGGATCAGTAAAGCCTGCAGAGCCCGAGTCAGTCATCTGGGTGAACGATGATGAAGAAGCCCAGGGCTGAGACAGGGCTGGGGTGGTGTGGGTGGTGTGGATGAGGTGGGGGGTAGGTAGGAGAGACCCTGTGGGAGGAGAACAGACAGCGTCTACTGTGGGAGAAGAAGGAGTGTTGATCAGCTGGGAGGATGGTAAGGCGGACGTGCAGCGGGGCTGCCCAGCCGAGCATCTCAAACAATAGCCCACTGTACCCAACGCTGCTGAATGCCTAGTGGGAGGAGTGTTGCTCCAAGCTGTGCGTTGCAATTTAAGAGGACGTTCAAAAAAATGTAGCCGATTCTGGAGCAAGGAAGGGCCTGGAAACCTTGACCAAAGACAAGGGAACTCCAGAACCCAAAGTTGTTAGTTTGGCGCCCACTCTCACAACGCCAGGGGCAGTGCCATGGCTGCCTTCGTGGATTTGAAGATGGACCTTTTGAAGAGATATTGCACCTGTTCGCAGGGCGGAACCAACCCTAGGAGTGAGCTAGGACTGACGGCAAAAGCGTATTGTGGCTCCGTATAGGGGAGGTCTTTCTAAGAGGCAGAGCTGTGAGCTACCTTGCCAGCTGAGAGCTTCTGTGAACACGTGGCCAAGCAGAGAGTAAAAGACCCTATTAGGATCCCTAGAAAGGGATATTGGGGGTCAAAGGGGAGATGGGGTAGAGTCTTAGGGCTCCAGAGGCTTAATGTGTCCTGCCATGGATGTCCTAATTCACGCCATCTTTTTATCACCTGGTGCTGGCAATGGGACTTTGATGGGGGAGGGGACGTGTTATGGGCACCCCGCTGTCACCCATGGAGGAAGAGCTCGGGGTATAGAGGACCCTTTGGGTACTGGCAGCCGTCTGCCATCCTCGATCACTTCCTTCCTCCTCTTCTCCATTGTGCACGGATTTGTACTCAGAGCTGATGTGGCTAGAAGGGGCTCTAGTCATTCTGGGCCCTCGGTACCAGCCACATAGCAGTCGGGGGGAAGGCCCCCAGTTATTAAACTCGAAATTCGTCCTTCCTTCAGTGTTTTCTCACAGAGAACAGGGCCAGTCTGGTGTCTGGGTCTCTTGTGCAGGGAGTCCCTGTTTGCCTACAGTGGAGTTCCCCTTCTATTTCCTCCTTCCATATTCATCTCACGACCTCACTAGCTAACTACCTCTCTTCTCTCTCTCTTTCTCTTTCTTGCTCTCATCTAGGGCTTTATCAGCCATTGACAGATCAGAAATTTTCTCTTCAGTGGTCTGGCAATCAGAGAATATGCCCGAGTGTTAACAAACATATGAATGAAACGGGTCCCCGGGTGGCTCAGTCGGTTAAGCATTTGACTCTTCAGTTCAGCTCAGGTCATGATCTTGGGGTCGTGGGATCGAGCCACGCCTGACTCCTTGCTCAATGGGGAGTCTGCTAGAGATTCTCTTTCCCTTTCTATCTCTATCTCCCCCTGCCCCCTCTCAAATGAATAAATAAATCTTTAAAAAAAAAGAGAAGATTCTGTCTTTCCCTCTCCTTTTGCCTCTCCCCCTCTAAAATTATATGTTTATATATTTAGTGTATATGATATATAGAACATATATACAAATGATAAAGATTTCATAATTTATACAATTGGAGCTAATATTTCTCTACCATTTGTTAGGGTCAGGCCTCAAAACAGCCCTGTGATCTCAAGAAAAAACCTTGGTGAAGTTAAGTACGTTATCCACAGTCCTTCCTCTAGGAAGAGGCAGAGTTCAGGGTCTAGGTCCAAAGCGGAGCTTTGACCTTGATGCGCTACACTAAACCACCTCTTTTTGTCTGTTTCTTCCCCTCCCCAACACCCCCCGCCCCCCCACCCCTGGTAACTCTAACTCACAGAGAGTCTTCAAACTTCCACTGTCTTTTCAGACTGAAATTCCCTGGGAACAGGAACTAATCTCACCTTGAGGCTAAGAGCCCCCCATGACTGCATTGTCTAATATACAGTATCAAAATCACTAATACATTTTCGTATTTCTGTGTGTTGAAATGATGCTATCTGGGATATACTAGGTAAAGGGGGGTGTTAAATTTAATTTCACCTGGTTCTTTTTTTTTTTAAACGTGGCTATTAGAAAACTTAAGGGTTACGTTCTGTGGCTCTCGTCAGTTTCCCTGGACCTGGGCGCTGTGGGAGAGGTAGGTGGTGCCTTTTCTTGGAGCCCAACTCAAGTGTTCTGTTGAAGGGAAGAAACCAGAGGGAACAACCAGAAACCAAATCCCTGTAAATTCTGTGAATGACATTCCATGTGATCAAACCTGGCGCGTCACCGTGATTTCACATTCTATGTCTCTTTCATCCTGCGGACTCCCTCATGTTTTTTGCTTTTGTCTTTAGAAAGTGGCCTCACGCTCACAGTACCCGGGGTCCTTCTGGCCTCTGGCCTGCCCTCCTTTCCAGAAAGTCAGCCCTGAGGCTAAGCGTGCAGCTTCCCTTCCGCCCCCTGCTCCTTCTTTCCACCTGGTTCCCATTCTGCGCTCGCTGGGCTGTGGAGCTGTCTGGGGCTCTGAGATCTAAAGGGCACAAAAGCATTCCTGGAAATGTCATGAAGTGGGGACATTTATATTGACCAGAATTCCTTTCTGGGTGAGAATGGCTTTGGTTGAATTGTTGGAATAATTTGGCATTGGGCTCCAGGTGGAGTGGAGTATAAGGAACCCAAAGGCCTAGGTGGATCCTAAAGTCACTAAATGGCCTTTAAAGAGTGTAGATTTGGTTAATTGTGGGGCTTTTGTTCTGCGGAGGTGGGTGTGCAAGTTTGAAGGAGGGGTGGATTGCTTGGGGCAGCAGAGAGAAGGCCGGTGGCCACGGGGATTCCACTCCCCTCTTCATTTACGCAGCAGGAGTCCTTCTGTCAATATTTTAATGAATAGCCCTCCTTGAGAAAGCAGATCATTAGTGTCTGGGGTACCCACAAGTCTTAGGGGGGCCCCAGCATTCTCTGATGAAAAGCATTTTTCCTGTAGTTGTTTTTACTGTCTGACCTGCTTTGGGTCGGACCCTGGGCATCTGTTGACCATCAAAAAAATGACAGCTGTGCATGCACGCGATGCATTTCTATGCTCTAAGAAGCCCTCTCCAGGAAAGCTAGGCGAGGACGTGCACGTCTTCAAAAGAGACTATTGATTTCTAGGATTTAGTAAATAGACCTGTTGCCTTAATGAGAAATGCAAACAAATACATCCTTCAACGGGGTTGTGAGGCCAAAGTAACAATGGAAGAGGTAGGGAGAAGGCCTGAGAAATACTTGCTCAGACTATTATCCGTCTGGTCAATATGAAAAGAAGGAAAAAAACAGAAACAAAAAAATAGGACCTTTCATCAGTCTGCTCTTTCCATCTGCTTCCACCCTCCAGATCCTAAACAATCCTGTTCTTTTCTATAACCCAGAGCAACACCATCTCTGACTGCTTCCTCATTGTCCCTCCCCATCCTCCTCAAGCACTTAAGCTGGTAATCCGCAAACTGCGGATGCTGGAGAAATTAAGATAAGGGACTGAAAAGGGACTTGTTGGCAGGGCCTGGCAGTAAGGGTGCAGTCGTGATCAGTCCTAGTCCACCTGGACCCCCAGGACTGATTAAGAGATGTTCTCTTCTAAAGGCCAGGGAGGACTCCAGTAAGTCCCCGGCCAGGAGCCCTCTGCAGACAGAGCACAGGACTGCCGGGCAATCAGGCACATGATCCTGGCAGAAGCGGTGGCCTGAGCCTGGGGACCCGACTTTTTGAGCTGTGCCTGGAGAGTGTGTGAGGCACTGCAGCTGGGCACTCCTGGGCCAGCTGGTTCTGGAAACAGAGGAGAGGTGGTAAGTCTGCTGAGCCACAAGGAGTTGTTCCAGACAGTCACAGGTCTCCTGAGGGTGTCCGGCCCCGGGCTTGTCATCTCCATACCCTCTGAGGGGTCTGCTCTGCAGAGATGCCCCTGGCTGTAATCTCTCTGTGGGAAGTCAGAAGATTGCCAAGAGAGATGCACTCCTTCCAAAAATAGAGGCATAGGTTAGTCTCTTCTATCGAGCAGGGTAGCAGCAGTTGGCTGGTAATATTAGTCCCATGAGCGGATACTTAGAGGGACTTACTGTGTGCCCATCCTAGGCACAGTGGATGCACTAAGTTTATTAATTTTATAACAGTTCTGAGGTATTGTCCCCTTTTTATAGATAGGGAAACTGAGGCATAGAGTGGTTAAAGAATTTGGCTAAGATCACACATTTGAAGAGAAGAATGTGCATTCGCCCGAAGTCTGGGCTCTTAAGAACTTGCTAAATTGTCTTTCGTTGTAGATTTTCTCCCTGGTGCATTTCTTTGTTTAGACTTTTATTTATGTATTTACTTATTTATTTATTAGAGAGAGAGAGCGCGCACGTGTGCACAGGCAGGGAGAGCAGCAGGTAAAGGGAGAGGGAGAAGCAGGCTCCCCACTGAGCAGGGAGTCTGAGGGACAGGGGCCTTGATCACAGGACCCCGGGATCATGACCTGAGCTGATGCTTAACCCACTGAGCCACCCAGGCGCCCCTCGTTGGTGTGTCTTTTTGTTTATTTGTTCCTATCCCAGTGAGGGGAGACCGTGGCTGTATTTAGCAGTCCTAAGCAGATTTACTTTAGAGAATGGTTCCGCCCTAAGGCTCAGGCTCTGTACAGAACTCCGTAATGCTCCAAAGAGGACTGATGCAAGGTGCATATACCTGTCCTGGTTGCAAGCGTGTGGCGGGAACTTGGGTGGACCGCATTTTTATGGTCTGGTTTGTCTGGTCCTGGTGTGTAGTTGTGGCCTCGGGTGCAGGGTCTTTGTAACTCCATCTAAGTGCAAATCCCGAGGAGGAATCCACAGCCTGCATTAGGAGCAGGAGTGGGTGATGGAGAAGGGGCTGATGGTCCCAGGGGAGCCCTGAGCTGGGAGGTGATGGGTAGGGCCCAGAATGGGCCTGGCTGGGAGCTGCTGGGAAGGCAATCTGGAGGGGAGCTTCCTCCTTCCCGCTTCTAGGTAGCCGTTGCAAAGCTGGGAGGTAGGGCCGTGTCTGCAGTGACGGAGGCAGCCCACAAGGCCAGTTTGCCCACTTTGGTCATTGCTTAGAGGCTGAGCACGGACAGGGCTAAAGGGAATGGGCTAATAAAAAAATCATGATACGCTAGAGGAGAACAGTCAGCGTGAAAGACAGGCACTGAGTTTTACAGAAAAAGGAATATCTGAAGAGACGTTAATTAAGAGAGCACCCGAAAGGAGACTTTAGAGTGCGTATAATTAGTATTTTCAGAGGGCTCTGAGAAAATAGCATTCTAGACGACATCAACCTGCCATTCAAGTAGCAAGGTAAAGCAGAAATGTTTTAAGCAACAAAACACTTAGAAATATGCCACTTGTGAAACTTACATGAAATGATTAATAGACAATATACTTCAGCTATATTAAAAACCCAACTCAAAAGGAAGATATGGAAACGGTAGTGAGCAGAAAAATAAGCATAATTTATAACGGAGCATTAATTATTTAATTGAATGTTAATCATTTAAAATATAATAAAATTTAGAACTAAATTCCCATATAGTTTCTCAGTGTGGAATCTCAGGGAGTAGGGGAGAGGACAGGAGGTTATAAGTACCGATTGAATCCAGGCTTCAGTAGATAAATGTGAGCCTTCCGTCAATGTAACATAAGTTTAAATGCATGTGTTAGACACTTGAGTAAACTACTAAGTAACAGAAACAGGAGTACAACGTCTTAGCCATTAAAGCAAAAGCATGGAATAAAAATAATGCATAAAACAAATAACAATCAATCTGATACATTTACCAAAGAGTAAATAATAGGGAACAATAAATAGAATGCACACCAAAGCGATGACTGGGAGAGAGAGAAAGTCCGAGAAATAAATGTAAATGGCTTAAAGAACCCTGTTAAAAACCAAGGAGCTAGAGCTTCGACAAGTTTATATCCATCTGTATGTTTTTTATGAGACATGAAATGAAATGACCCAAGAGAGATGAAAATACAGGGATGAGTGAAGATAATGTAAGCAAATGCTATTAATGACCATAATGATAACAAAAGCCAAACATATTAATATTGGAAAATCAAATCCAAGGCTAAAAGTACTGAAAGGGAAAAAGCAACCTATATTGTGGTGATAAAAGGTTGAAACCAGCAAGTATACCTGTCGTGAGCCTTTAGGAGCACCATAGTTTCATACTACTGAAGGCAGAAATCTCTAAAAATGAAAGAAAATGTACATAACGTTGTTTTAGAAACTGAGAGATCGAACGAGCAAAATTTAAAACGAACTGTAGAGAATATGAATAATAATTATCAAATGATATGTTCGAATTATCCGTATCATGAGTTGGTTACTTGGGGCTTTATACAGCATTGAAGATGCGTTTTGTTTGGTAATTTCTTTATACTGTCACGGAGTCCCTCCCTCCCTTCTCCCACTTCTTCAGTCCCGCCCTCCTTTCTTAGATCCCCTCTTCCCCTTTCCCTCCCCCTTTCCCTTCCTTCCTCCCTTCCTTTCTTCCTTCCTTCCCTCCTTTCATTCACATCCCTTTTGAATTTATTTGTGGTAAATGATTCAAGATAGTAGAGGAAGAATTCTCTATCCCTCAGTCTTCCAGTTCCATATGTACCTACCATTTTCACTTTATGTGTCCTTCAATATAATCTGTGCAAACAAAAATTTATCGTAGTATGTATGCATTTGTGTATTTAGGCATATCTCTTTTTTTAAAAATGCATATATATGTGGGGGCGCCTGGGTGGCTCAGTCGTTAAGCGTCTGCCTTCAGCTCAGGTCATGGTCCCAGCGTCCTGGGATCCAGCCCCACACTGGGCTGGGCTGCTTGCTCTGAGGGAAGCCTGCTTCTCCCTCTCTCACTCCCACTGCTTGTGTTCCCTCTCTCACTGTGCCTGTCTCTCTGACAAATAAATAAAATCTTAAAAAAAAATGCATACATATGTGGACATATGTATTTTCCCATAGTAATATTTTTCCACAAGTGTCATTTTAAAGTTCTAAATAAGGTTCTGTTGTATGGGTGTATCATTTTTTTGTGTAGCTATTGTGAGTAAAGTGTCTATGACCACTCCCTCTACATATTTTGGCAATCAGTTTCTTGTAAGGACCTATTTAACCAGAGGCTTCCATTCCGTTGTTGTTTAACCCTTAGACTGTCCCTGCTCCCCTTCCTCCAGGGGATTTACTTAAAAACAAGTCCCGGAAACCAGCCTCAGGTAACAAAGCACAGATACAAGGATGGGTCAGGCCAGGTGGAGACATCCAATCAGTGGGGGGATGCATACTGTCTCCCTAGCTACCAAGGAGTATGGGCCCTGCCCTTTGGGAGCCTTTTGGGCGCCAATCTTAACCAAGGTGATAGGCTGGGTCAAATGTCTACTATAGGGTAAATTGTAATTAATTGGTCACCTAGCAACACTGTGCAGCTTTCTCTGTGTGTTACAATTTCATTGGCTACCTGTGCGTGGCCAGGCCCAACCGCATGGCCTTTGCCCTTAAAAGCTAGTCCGGTAAGGAGAGTGGGGTCGCCCTCTCTGTAAGAGGTGAGGCCCCAGCCAGTCAGTTTGATTCTTTTTTTTTTTTTTTTGTCAGTTTGATTCTTGATGCTTGGCTCGAAATAAAGCTTTGCTTGACCTTCGCTTTGTATCAGTCTCGCTTCTTTAATCACGGACCCATTATTGGGGCATAACATTTCTGAAAGTGGAATCAAATGTGGATCAGTGGAAAGAGACATTTTTAAGACTTTTAAATATGTGTTGCTACATGATTTCCAGAATATTTTATTTTTCTTGTGGATTCAACATGAGTTGTTCAGATACTAGCATAACTTGATATTTTAAAAAGTGGTAAAGTCTTAGCTAGGAAATTTGCTAGCGATGAACTGAGGGTTGAGGAATACCAACCACTTTCTCCCTGAAGACTCAGTCTATTTTTGTGTGTTCAAATCTGCCAACCCAAATTTGCTGTCACCAAGACCAAGCTCTGTTTGTGTGTGTTTCTCATCCGAAGGCGGCTAAGCTGGTGGGGAGACAGTGGGAGGGAATGAACGAAGAACTCAGTATACCTTGGCTTCCTCTCAAGTTTAGCCTTCAGTGCACTCTGTAACTTTGTAATAGGATGAAGATGGAAATAGTCTTTAAAAAAATATATATATATTTGAGAGAGAGCTGGGGGTTGGGTATGGTTAGGGTTAGAGAGAGAGGAAGAGAAACACTCACGCAGACCCCACACTGAGTGGGCAGAGCCAAAGTATATTATTCTTTACAGAGGCTGCGACAACATGGCAAATTTTGTTTTAGAGGGTTATACAACTCTTTTAAATAAGTCAAGAAAGAAGGCAAACAAAACATGTTTTAGAGCCTAAAGCCCCAAATTTAGGATTGACCATGGGGTGTCCAAAGAACAATATACCCCTAGTATTATCCTTTATATGTCCCTAATATCACCAATGAAAGGATTTCCCAGAAAAATAAATTTAGAATTTGAAAATACTACTCATTCCACCAATATCTTGAAGATTTGTAATTGACATTAGCATAATGATGGCTCCTGAAAGTCCAGTTAAAAAAAACTTCCTTAACTTATTTTACTCAGCATTTTTGAAGTTTATTTCATCCGTGACTGACCCCCACCTTTTAAAAACCTGGTAAATGCCCTCAGAATGTGTGTTTTGGAGAAGACATTTTTAGAAAGGCTGGTCTATAATATGGTGGATTCATTGAGATAAAACCAAATATTTTGTTGGTACAGAATCCTAGTCGCTATCTTGAAACTATTGAATGGCAAGACTGGTATTTTGGGAGCCCTCATTCAGCTGAGTCAGAGAAATGAGTCATGCTGAATTAGATGGCTTTACCCTCTCATGTCTCTGTTGAGTACAGATATAATTAGCTTGTCCCTTTAATTACGAGCTGTTAAAGAGGTTTTGTGATTTTTTTTCAGACACCTATGGACAGGTATAGGCTACATGACTTAGTAATACTATTTTGTAGAGTTGGTATTTTCTATATCCACTCTGATCATAGTCTTTGGATGTTCATTTATTCTCAGAAAGACAAATTGAAGCAGGCAGGCAGATTAAGGGAAGAAAGAGGAAGCCACTGTAGAAGAAAGCCCACCCCCGTACAGATCATATATGAGTCCAACATCAGGTTGTGTTACCTGATCAGTAATGGCTGACAGAGATTCCTTAATTCTACCTGTCAGTAATTAACAGGAAATACCTTAATTTTTAAATTAATATAATTATATTAATACCTATTAAATTAAATTAATAATTAAATTATAATAATACCTATTTTTAAAAATTATAAATAGCATAGATCACTCTTCCCACTTCACTCACTACTCGTGTCTTTATTCTTTATTATGCTATAAATTACTTCTGCTAAATAGATTTAAAGATTTTATTTATTTATTTGGCAGACAGAGATCACAAGTAGGCAGAGAGGCAGGCAGAGAGAGAGGAGAAGCAGGCTCCCTGCTGAGCAGAGAGCCCGATGCGGGGCTCGATCCCAGGACCCTGAGATCACGACCTGAGCCGAAGGCAGAGGCTTTAACCCACTGAGCCACCCAGGTGCCCCTGCTAAACATATTTAAAGCAAAGCTTGGGCTTCGTTTTATTTTTATATCTTTATTGCTTGCTTTTTTTTTTTTTTTTTTTTAAGATTTTATTTACTTGAGAGAGAGCACAAGCAGAGGGAGAAGCAAGCTCCCTGCTGAGCAGGGAGCCCAGTATGGGGCTCCATACCAGGACCCTGGGATCATGACCTGAGCCTAAGGCAGAGGCTTAACCCACTGAGCCACCCAGGTGCCCTATTGCATGCATTAGCTTGCAAACTGACGGATACTCATTCTAAAGAATTCAAATAATCAGAAACATCTAAAGTAAAAATTGCATGTTCACCTTTTCTTTGACCCTACTATTCAAGTAATCAGTATTGATGGTTTGATGTATATACTTTTAGATCTGGATAAACATTTACATTTGTATTCATTTATTCACATATACTTTTTATTTTCACAATTTATCTTTACTAATTGTATGTTCCTAGAACTTGCTTTTTTCCCCCCTTAACTATTCCATTTTGGCCTATATAGATCTATCTCATTTATTTTAGGGCTCAACCTGCGTGGTGGGGGAGTCTTTTAGGACTGAACCCTTAACCTGTGGGATCTGATGCCCTCTCAGGGTAGCTATTGTCGGAATTGAGTTGAATTCTCAGACATCTTGCTGGTGTCTAAGAATTGTTTATTAGAAATATGGGGGAACCCTCCCACCCTGTTGCAAGGAATTGGGTCCAGAATAACTTTCACTGTGTGGAGTACAAATCTTAAAAGTCATGCATATGTATAAATGTATAATATATACAATATCTATGTTTAAATGTATGATATATGGTATATAATAGATTTATATAATTTACAGTGATTTAATTATATCTATATAGATATATAGTTATAGATATATAAAAGAATGTGTGGTTGCATTCGTCCAAGTGTGGAGATTTTATTGTACGTGTGTCTTTGTGCTGATGTATAAGAACTCAAGATCTTCTACATAATTTCCCAGTCAAAATGATTTTTTTTTAGATGTAAATTTGATCATATCACTTCCCTGCCTGAAACTCTTCATTGGCTCTCGCCTGAACTTGGGCAATATCCCCGCTCTCTAACACAGTCCATATGGCTCTGATCTATTCACCCCTGCCAGCCTCTGCAACTCCCATCTTGTGACACTCTCCCCATCACTCCCTGGTCTTGAGCCATCTCCGTTTCTTCAGTTGTTTGAGCCTTTGCATACCCTTTTCTGGAATACTCTTCTTCCCATTGAGTTTTGGAGAATGCTACAGGACTGCCGAACCCTACTGTTCCTTTGGCACCTTTTTTATTCCCAGCTATGATTCTTCCATTAGGAAATGTATCATAATTTTGAGAGTATATGTATTTGTTGATTTAGTCAACAAAATATATAGATTTTTTTTCTTCTATTTTTTTAGTCCATGTTTTATTTATTTCTGCTCTAGTCTTTATTATGTCCTTCCTTCTACTAGATTTGAACTTTGTTTTTCCATTTCCAGCTTATTTAGTTGCAGGGATAGGCTGGTTGAGATTTTTCTTTTTCTCAAAGTAGTTCTCTATATACCACTATAACCTTCCCTCTTAGAAGTGCTTTTTCTGCATCTCAAGATTTTGGATCATTGTGTTTTCATTTTTATGTGTCGCCATGTGTTTTTTTAAATTTCTTCCTTGATTTCTTGGTTAACCCATTCATTGCTGAGTATCCTGTCATTTAGTCTCCATGTGTTTGGATTTTTTTTCCTTGTAATTGATTTCTAGTTCCAGAGTGTTGTGGTCAGAAAAGATGCTTAATAGGATTTCAGTCTTCTTCAATTTAGTGAGAATTGTTTTGTGGCCTAAACACGTGATCTATTCTAGAGAACGTTCCATGTGCCCTTGAAAAGAATGTATATTCTGCTGTTTTTGGATGGAGTTTTCTGTATATATACCTGTTAGGTCCATCTGGTCTAATGTGTTCAGAGCTACTGTTCCTTGTTGATTTTCTGTCTGGATGATCTATCTATTGACTTCAGTGGGTGTTACAGTCCCCTACTATTATTGTTACCTTTATAATTCCATTGGAATGTAAGTCTCATGAAGTTTTCAACACTACTATATCCTTAGCCCCTAGCGTATAACAGGTACTTAATAAATAGTGGTAATAATAATCAAACAAACCCTTATGAAGCTCTTTATAACACTGCTCTAAGTGTGAGATCTACAAACACAATTATTCCTCACTATGGTCCTAAATTGGTATTACTATTATTCTCATTTTATAGATGAAGAAACTGACATAGACAAATGGTTAAGTCACCTGCTCAAGGTCATACAGCTGGGAAGTGGCAGGATGGGGACTTGAATATAAGTGGGTTAGGTCCCTGCATCTGTGCTCTCATCCAATGAAACAGTGTTTCAAAATGTTTAATGTGAGAGCTTTAATACATGTCAGTTAAAAAGAAAAAAAAAAAACACTCTGGAACAAAAGTGTAGCAACTGTCGGCCATTTTTATATTGTCCATAGGGTTCTTTATTGGTGTAAGACAGTTTGCTTTATTTGAGCTTATTTTTGAGGTATTTTATCATGGATCATTACCCACATTATGTTCAAAACTATCATATAGAATAAACATTAAAAAGCAATATGGGTGTATTTATGATAGGAAAAATTTTGAGTTTAAAAATGAAAAGATCTAAGAAATCCATGATTATTCATAGTATTACTGCCAAATTTCCCTCCAAAAAGGTTATATTGCTGTTCTTCACTTTTCATAGTTCATGAAAGTGCTCCTTCCCCACTCTGTCCCAAACACTGACTGTGACTGGTCTTAGCTTTTTGGTTACTTGGATATTTGTTTCGCATGAAGACGTCAGTCTTTGTTTAAAGAGAAATCAAGTGCATGTGTGTACTTGGTAAGTGCTTTTTTGCTAAGAGCTTGGTATTTTAAGAGCTTTGCATAAATCATCTCACTGAGGCTTCACAGCATTATGTGTGTGGGGTGTGTGTATATGCACATGCATGCACCACTCTAGGATTCTTTTCATCCAGCACAACTATATTCTTAGTTATATGTTTGAGAATAAAGAGGTATAACACTTAATTTCTGCCCTTAAGGAACATGTAATTCAGTGAAAGATGCCAGACTAACACTTAGGACTCCGAGGTGAACAGTGTAGAGCAACACATGAGTCAGTATTAAACTGTGGACCACAGGCCACAAATGACAGATCATCCACAATGTGTTTTGGGTGCCATTATATGCAGGACACTAAGATAGGCCTTCAAAAGAGCCAAGAGAAGAGAGGTGTAGTGCCTATCATCAAGAAAAGCAATGGGCAGATGGAAGTCAGTGATGGCTGCAGATGCAAAATCTGATTAGACCTTGAAGAACAATAAGATTTAAAGAGATCAGGGTGTGGCTCTTCCAAGGAGGACCAGAAGGGAAGTGAAGAGACAGGGTTAAGAATGAATGGGACCTGGGGCGCCTGGGTGGCTCAGTGGGTTGAGCCGCTGCCTTCGGCTCAGGTCATGATCTCGGGGTCCTGGGATTGAGTCCCGCGTCGGGCTCTCTGCTCAGCAGGGAACCTGCTTCCCTCTCTCTCTCTCTCTCTCTGCCTGCCTCTCCATCTACTTGTGATCTCTCTCTCTCTCTGTCAAATAAATAAATAAAATCTTAAAAAAAAAAAAAAAAAAGAATGAATGGGACCTGTTTTGGAGACTGAAGTTTTCTTTCCTTATGAAGAATGATCCTACAAATAAAAATCACCTGGCTGTATCTGGAAATGTAAGAGATAGTTGGAACTAATTAATGAAACACCATGTAATTGCTGTGTGGTAGAGCCATCAGGAATCATCTAGTAGTATTCACTAAGGTAATTTAAACTAGTTTTCAAGGATGAGAGGAACTGAACACTGAAGGACTTCTTGATAGGATTCCATTTGGCCTCAATAGCTTCCTGAGTGTTCCACTACCCCAAGGCATATGGCAGGTATTTCTAGGGCTCCATATGAGGGTTTATGTAAATTTAGCCTACCCGTTTGCCCTTAAGAAAGTAAAATAAGCAATTTGTTCTGAAAACCAAAAGAAGTCTTCCAAACCCTACCCCTGTGTATCTAGTTACCTGCCACAAACATAGAATCCTGAAAGATGAATTCTGTAAATAGAAAAAGAGCTCACCCATCTTCTTTAGTAAGTTGACTTTTTCAAGACGTCAGTAAAACACATGAAGAGCGCCCAGTTTAGAACTAGCAATCTTCAGTCTCAAAGATTCATTACAATGTGTCCAAAGAAGTCTGTGGCTATTCCCTTGTGACCAGAGTGGGAGAGGAGGTGATGATCCTCCTTTGTAAAACTTGCTCTGGAAATTGTGGACAGTTTTCTTAACCTCCTTTGTGAAATGAGGATAATGATATCTATTCCATACTTGGTCAAATAAGAGAGTATTTAAATGTACAGTGGTTTCCACACTGACCACATTTTCTAGATACCAACTGCAAGAGATGGATACTACGTTATGGTTTTGTTTTGTTTTTTCTTTTTTTCAGAGTGGATTACATAAATTTGAGAGAACCAGGTAACCCCCCAGGGAAAAGGGAAGGTAACTAACCTTCCCTGGGTGTCTATTATATGCTCAGTGGCTTATAACATTCACTTTTTGGCTGAACAGTAATGTTTACCCATATGTGTAAGCTGAACCTATGTGTTACTTATAAATTCTAAAGGATCTTGAGCAAGGTAAGATACCTTGTTCATGTTAGAATATGCACAGCAGGGGTCCCTCAGTGGCTCAGTTGGTTAAGCATCTGCCTTAGGCTCAGGTCCTGATTTTGGGTCCTGGGATGGAGCCCCATGGCAGGCTCCCTGCTCAGTGGGGAGTCCACTTCTCCCTTTGCCCATCCCCCCTGCTCGTGCTCCCTCTGTGTCTCCGTCTCAAATGAGTAAAATCTTAAAAAAATATATATATATGTACCACAATTTCTGCTATCATTTCAACCCGAATTTTGAAATAATAGGCTTTGACCAGTGTTACAGATTTAAAAGAAGGATAGAAAACCCCAGGGTTTTCACATCTGCTAGGCTGGTGACACATTACACTGTAAGATCAAGTTGTTTTTATGACCTTTGCTTGGGTAAATATAGGCAAGTTATTTTGGAAGTCGCGAAAATGGCATTATTTAAGCAAGGCTTTTTGGCTGTTACCCTTAAAGGAGGAATTTGCTTTTTGCTTGTGTTAGAAATTGCTGCTCTCTGATGGCTCTCCATGATTATCGCTGGTTGGACACTTAAAGTATTTTTTATCAGGAAGATATAATTGGATCCTCCTACGTTTTATGTCTTCAAATGTATCTCTGAATGGCCACCTGAGAAAGCATTCTGCAGAAACACTTGCTAATGGATTTTTCTTATCCTAGGTTTACTTCTAATGTAACAATAATCACATATATTTCGAAAGTGCTTTTATCCCCAAATACAGCAGAGCCCTTTACAAACTAAATGTAATTCTGAAATTTCTTCAACCCATCCCATCTGTGTGACTCTCTTTGGTCCTAGAGCAAGGGCAGCACGAGGAAGAGGGAGTGATTCAGGGCTCCCGGGATGAGACAGGACTAGGAGAGGTGAGGGGGGGGAGGCGGGAAGGGGGCGGTGGGGATTGTTTTCCCTTGGAAATGCTAATCTCCTAGTGTTTCAGCTGAATGCAGATAAGCACTCCAGGAATGAACCTTTCTGCACTGGGCCAGAGTTCGGGCTTTACCCCTCATTTTTCTTTTGTTCCGCATTCACTGGGCTCTTAGGCACCGCAACCAGGAAACAGGTCTTAGTTAAGATGAGTGAAAATTGGGCTGAAGAAAAATCAGTGGAACTAGGTGTTTCTGTATAAAAACACTGGTATTCCTTCATTGTTTTCCTCTTCCTCTCCTGATTTCCAGAACCTCTCAGTAATGTTGCCTGCTTTTTAATTTAGTAAAAATGGAATCCCATAGTATGTCCTATTTTGTGTCGGCTTCTTTTGCTTAAAATTATGTGTGAGAGTCATCCTGAATCTGGATAGAGCAGCAGTTCCTTCATTTACGCTTGTTAAAAGTATTATATTATAAAAAAAAAAAAAAGTATTATATTATATGACTAGGTCACAACTTATTTGGAATGAGATTATTACTAGGTGGACACATCTGTGTAACCACAAACGAAGTCAGGAGGTAGATTGTTACTAGTACTCCAGGAAGAAGCCTCTCACATCCAGGCTTCCCTTTTCTCTTACTTTCCTGATTGCCAATAGCATGAATTAATTTGAACTGTTTTAAAATTTTTATGGAAACGGAGTCATGTACTATGTATTACTCCTAGCAGGCTTCTAGGTTTGGATAGAGCCCTAGTTAATTTGGTTACACTGGTGAACAGCATTGTTCCATGGGATGGATACACAGTAGCTTACTCACCTCTTGTATTGTTGACAGATATTTACATTGTTTCTAGTTTTTTCTATTTACAAATCTTGTTGCTGTGAACATTCTTGCACCTATCTTTTCCTTTCTCTCAGTTATATAACTGGCATAGAATTGTAGGAACTAGGGCATTTTTTTAAAACCAATTTTAGTTTTAATAGATACTGCCAATCAGTTTTCCATATTAATTATACCAATTTACACTTTCACCAGCAGTGTATGAGAGTTCTCATTGTTCTCTGTGCTGATAAACACTTGGCCTTGTGATTATCTTTAATTCTAGCCATTTGGGCTGAATAGTAGCATCTCATTATAACTTTATTTGCATTTCTCAATTACTAATGAGGTTATGTCTTTTCCTATATTTATGGGTCATAGGGCTATTGAGAATGACTAATTTTCACTTACTTATGTATCTTTCAGTTATTGGAGGTAATTTTACTGCATGCGTTATTCAGCTCTCCACGATGTTTTTGTCGCTGCAAATAGACAAGTGAGAAATTTGCCAAAGCTTACTCCTTATAAGCGATCTTATAGGTGTATAATTAAAAGATAGCAGAAGAAGACACTTTGGCTAACCCTGGGGAGTGCTGTACCACCAGCCAGCCACATTATCAAATTGCTCCTGGCCCAATGAGTCCATCCATTGTGACAAGGGCCTTAATAAGAATGTGTTAGTGCACATGACTATTTTACAATGATAACTCTAAATAATTTATTTTTTATTTCAAGAAAGAGAAATACACCTTAGAAAAACAAAACCCAAGATTTTATTTTATTTTTAAAGCCATATTTTTGTGCTGGTTGCACTTAGATTGTTCCATATGTGAGATCCATATCTACATTTCATTACCTGGGTTTGTCCTAAAGAAGATTTATTTTTGTTCTGTGAATAATTTTTGATGGTTCTTGTACATGTACAGATATAGATATGTTTGAGGTCTTTTATTGATATTCCTACAAAGAATACAAATAAACTTTAACTTTAAACAAAAAAAAAAAAAAAAAAAGGAAAACTACATTTGCTGTTAAAGAAGAGGGAGAGTGGGGGGCGCTTGGGTGGCTCACTCAGTTGGGCATTTGCTTTCCACTTGGGTCATGATCCCGGGGTCCTAGAATCCAGCCCCGGGTCAGGCTCCCTGCTCAGTGGGGAGTCTGCTTCTCCTTCTTCCTCTGACCCTCCCCCCACTTGTGCTTGCTCATGGGACTCTTTCTCTCTCTCTTTCTCTCTGCTCTCTCAAGTAATAAATAAGAGGAGGGAGAGCGTGGAGATGGGGAGGGGCTATTTTAGACAGTTTTACTGGGAAAGTCTCTTTGAGAAGGTGTTTGATGTGAATGTCCTAAAGGAACTGGCCAAATGAAAATGGATTCGTCGGACTGTATTGTGCACGGGGTACCTGTGATAGGATGAGATTGCGGTGCTGTGATGAGGAAGGGAGTGTGATGTTGGTCTTTAGCAGATGACTCCTGCTGCTGGGTCAGCTAGGGTCTTCAGGAGGTGCCACAGAGGAACAAGGAGACTTCTCCTGAAGGAAGGGCTGGTGAGTGACGCTGGTGACGTGACAGGGTATTCGTAGTGCAGATGCCACAGAGGGACCAGGTTCTGGATCCATCTTGAAGATGGAGTCCAAGTACTTGGAGAGGGATGATGGGAGGCCGAGAAAAGGGAAGGGACTGAATGAAGCCTGGGCAAGAGGGTGAGGGGGACTTGCGTTTTACTGACTGGAAAAACTAGGAGAGCCTGGCGTGGGAGGGTGGACTAAGGAGTCGCCTTTAGAAAATGTTAGGTTTGAGATACCTATTAGACATCAAAGTGGAAATGTTGAGTGGGCGGTTTATGGATGAGTCCAGAGCAAAGGCGAGAAGTCAGGCAGAGATCTGGATGTGGGAATCAGGTGAAGTTTAATCAAAGTCACAGATTTGGTTAAGAGACTTACAGATAAGTAAACATAGGAAAGAGGGAAAGGAGAGGAGTCAGGATTGAATCCTGGAACATGCCAATATTTAGAGATGTGGAGGAGGAAGGAAGAGTCAGCAGAGGAAACTAAAACAAAGTGACCCATCAAGTTGGAAAAAAAATAAGAACGGTTTTTTTTTTTTTTTTTTTTTTTTTTTTTGGGAGACCAAGTGAAGAAAATATTTGAAAAAAGAAAGAAGGAACCAGATGTGTCAAATGTTGATGAGAAAGGGAGTGAAATGGTGTTTGGTGAGATGGAGAGCCTCAGTCATATCCACAAGAGAGGTTACTGTGCAGCAGTGAGGACCAGATCCTCACTGGAGTGGGTTGAGGGGAGAAGGTGAGGTGAAGAAGCATCGACTCTTTTATCAAGTTTTGATATAAAAGGAGGTGTAGAAATGAAGCAAGAGTGGAGGGGTTCACGGGATTTATGCACTTTCTTTAATGGAAGAAATAACAAACTGTGCGATGGAAATGATACAGTGAAGGAGGAGAAGATGATAATTCTAGAAAATACAATGAAAGGAAACAAAATGTAGATTTTTAAGAGAAATGGAATTTTAAAAGTTTGCTCAACTGCAAAGGACACTAGCCAAAAGTTTCCTTCATTTCTGATTCATAAAACTTTGACTATTTGAAATTAAGAAAATAGGTTTTCTTCCCCTCAGAAACATTATTTCCCAAAGCATGAATCATGGATCTTCTGTTTTCTTAGTGGCTATGTTGGTACAGGATATCAAGATACAAAACATTCAGATATTCATTCTCTATGCTGGTCTGAACAATTACCCACATTGTCCGTGGCTTATATTCTCTAAAGTTAAGCCATAAAACTGAAGATTTTCTTTCTTTTTTTTTTTTAAGATGTTACTTATTTATTTGACTGACAGAGATCACAAGTAGGCAGAGAAGCAGGCAGAGTGAAAGGAGGAAGCAGGCTCCCCACTTAGCAGAGAGCCCGATACAGGGCTCGATCCCAGGACCCTGAGATTATGACCTGAGATGAGGGCAGAGGCTTTAACCCACTGAGTCACCCAGGCGCCCCAAGATTTTCTAATAAGTTGCCAGATCACTATAAAGAATATTCCATCAAACAACCCAGTAAAAGAAAAAGCAGGTTCAGCTGGCATTTTGGTGGTACCTCAATGTCTTTACAAAGCAGTTGTGTCACTGGCTAACTATCTCAGCAGTTTCAACAACTGTGAAAGTTGACGGAAACCCTTTCCTAGTTGCTTTTCAGAGATGCACTAGAAGGAATTCATGTGTTGCATGTGTGTGTCCCCTCCTTTTTCTTTCTCTTTACTTCTTTTCTCTTTACTTCTGCAATCTTTTGTGTTTCTGCCTAGATTAGTAGATGTTTTCTGAGATACTTTAGAGAGAGAGAGAGAGAGAACACGAGCAAGGGGGAGGAGTAGAGGGAGGAGCAGACTCCCCGCTGAGCAGAGAGCCTGATGTAGGACTCCATCCCAGGACCCTGAGATCATGACCTGAGCTGAAGGCAGACGCTTAACCAACTGAGCCACCCAGGCACCTGAGATTCTTTTTTTTTTTTTTTTGAAAGAGAGTGAGAGAGAGCACCTGAGTTGGGGGGGAGGGGCAGAAGGAGAGGGAGAGAGAATCTCAAGCAGACTTCATGCAGAGCCCAGAGCCTGGCATGGGGCATGATCTGAGTCAAAACCAGGAATCAGGGGCGCCTGGGTGGCTCAGTGGGTTAAAGCCTCTGCCTTCGGCTCAGGTCATGATCCCAGGGTTCTGGGATCGAGCCCCACATTGGGCTCTCTGCTCCGCGGAGAGCCTGCTTCCTCCTCTCTCTCTGCCTACCTCTCTGCCTACTTGTGATCTCTGTCTGTCAAATAAATAAATAAAATCTTTGGGAAAAAAAAAAAAAACAACCCAGGAATCAGATGCTTAACCAACTGAGCCACCCAGGTGCCCCATGTTTTCTGAGATTCTTAAATTCGTCCATCAGCCTATTTCATCCATTTTCTGGGCTCTATTGACAAGTTAGTAAAGGAACCTTGTAAGCAGCACAGCTATTTCTTGTTCTATAAATAAAGACCATTATTAAATTTAATTCTGTGCAAAATTAAGAGAGAAAAGTGTGCAAAACAAAATAGTTTTCCCAGTACTCTGCTATCACATACATAATTAGATGTTCTTTTCAAATATCAAACAATGACTATCAGCTATCTAGAAACACTTTTTGGACTCTTTTTCTTTTAAGGAGCTAGTTCTGCTGCTTGTTTCTATTTCTTTCATTTTTCCATTTCTGACTCATCTCGTGCCTTGTGTGCTTGGTGTAACGAATGCAGTTCTACACCTTACATTTCCATATACTCATTTGTAGTGTGGTACTTTCCAGGTTTCAAAGCTTTTTCTTCCTCACCCTCTGCCTCACTTGAACTTGGCGCTGATACAGGCAAGGCAGCTGCTGCTTTCCAAACTGGGAAACTGAGGCTCAGCAGCTAAGTTGGGTCTGAAACCCAAGTGTTCTGACTCCCACCATATTGGGAGTTATGCCATCTGCCTCCCCGCTGTGTGTTTGCTTCCACGTTAAGCTTACCACAATTTCTGAAAGACTTTAATTTCAGGTTGGCTTTGGTAGGATGATCATAAAATTTCATTTCTTTATACTCATTGAAGAATTTTAAAATGTACTTTCTCTAATTTCACTATCCGTATTATTTGTAATCATTTGTTTGAACGTATGTATTGGAGATAGAGGTTACTTAGACTTACTGTGGTGATTATTTTGGCAACCTGTATGCAAAGATTGAATTGTTTTGTGTTGTACAGCTGAAACTAATGCAACATTACATGTCAGTTATATCTCAGTAGAAAAGTATATACTGTACATTGGATATGAGCTATGCATTGTTCTAGTTTCTGGATACAACAACATGGAAAAAAAAGACAGGTTCTTGACTGTTAGGGAATCTGCAATCCAAATGCAGAGGTTTTTTCCAGTAGAGGGTGAATTACCAAATGTCATCCTTCTTGGATCAGTTGGAGGGTGATTTTTGGTGAGTGCCCTTATTGGGGAAGTCGTTTTGTACTGTATGCTTGAGGTCATTGGTTTGGCTTGGTCAATGGTTCAGGTTTCATGAATTTTCTAAAAATGGTGTATGGTTCTAGTGTTTGAAACATGAAACCATGGATCATCTTTGAAATTGATTTGGGCTGCTCATTGTACAAGGCATGGGTGGTATCACTCTTGAAAAGCTAAAGGATTGGGATGTTTACATGCTTTAAAGAAAACACATGAAACCCATTTCTGTTTAGAGATTTTGCTAAATCAAGACAGCGTGCTTATAACATACCATCTAATGATGTTTTATTCATTGAGTGTCAGGTTTGTGGTGAATGCTTTGGAAGAACCATCTTACAATTCTGGGAGGGAAGCATTCTCATCATCATCTCCATTTTAAAATCGAGGGACCGAGCCTTAGAGAGAGATTACGTAATTTATCTACAAAGTTTCAGAGTTACAATTTGAGCCGTCGAGATCTAATTCCTAAGCTTTTGCTCTAACCATTATGCAGTAATCCTCATAGTGAAAGACACCTGAAGCCTTACATTGTCAAATCAGGAAGGTTAGTGATGCATGGTAGAGTTTGGTTTACCTAAGAAACTTAGAGAAATTGAGAGCACTAGCAATACCAGTGTATCACAGAGAGCCCGACTGCTTGTGTTTTTGCAATTGTAATACTGGTCCTTGGTCTAGACATTGCAGAAAGCACAGTTGACCCTTGAACAGCATAGGTTTGAACTACACGAGTCTACTTTTACTTACTACATTTTTAAAATGACTACAGGACAGTGCAGGCCGTGTACAGTACTATCAGTGTATTTTCTCTTTCTTATGACTTTCTGAACAGTATTTTCTCTAACTTATTTGAGGATAAGAATACAGTATATAGGGCCACCTGGGTGGCTCAGCTGGTTGGGTGTCTGCCTTCGGCTCAGGCCATGATTCTGGAGTCCTGGGATTGAGCCATTTTCCTTCTTCCACTCCCCTTACCTGTATTCTCTCTCTCGCTGTCTCTCTTTCTGTCAGAAAAAAAAAAGTATATAATATAACTAATAATTATGCCTTAAGTAACTGTTGATGTTATTTGTAAGGCATCCAGTCAAGGGTAGGGTATTAGTAATTAAGTTTGGGAGGGGCGTGTCCAAGCTACAGGTGAATTTTTGACTGTGCTGAGTGTCAGTGCCGCTAACATCTGTGTTGTTTAAGGGTCAACTATATTTCAAAAAATTGGTGCAACCCATTGAGAAGCTCAGAAAACTGAAAAAAGTCCACATTTTAGAAGTCTAGTCTACTTTTTTTTTTAAGATTTTATTTATTTATTTATTTGAGAGAGGCAGATGTAGTGAAAGAGAGCACGAGCTTTGGGGAAGGTCAAAGGGAGAGGGAGAAACAGGCCCTCTGCTGAGCAGCAAACCAAATGCAGGACTTGATCCCAGGACCCTGGAATCATGATCTGAGCCAAAGGCAGACGCTTAACTGACTGAGCCACCCAGGCATCCCAAATCTTGTCTACTTTCACAAAGATCTGTGGTTGATATATCTCAAAACGGAAAACAACTCCATTTAGAAGTTTCCATAATTACATATAAATGTGGCCTTCACTCTTGCTTTCATTTTATGATTGTCTACTTAGCATTTGTGACTTCCAACCTTTAGGGTTTTTTTTGTTGTTTTCACCAACTTCTTAGGAGTGGGTAAAATTCTGATTTTGCCTTGCCAGGCTTTTGTTTTGGAGGCTAACTTCTTCTCTAGATTCCTCCAAGCAACCCATTGATGAAACAGTGACTATCATGCTTTTTACATAGAAGAATGGGCAAGTTTGGCTTTGCTGAATTGTATAAAGCGTCTTGTCTACATAATCTCATTCATGTTTTTCGCCTTTACTATCTTCCGGACAAGGGGCTAATTGGCTTTCAATGATACATTATCTAATAAATCCCTGTAAAAGGACACTTTTTCTTAGCTACTCAGCCATGTTTAAAAATGCTTCATAAATCATGGAGAGAAGACCTTGTTGCATTTGTAGGTCTTGAGCAAAAGTTCATTGTGGATCATGTTCAAGGTGAACTTGGCCAAAGACAAGTAAAAATTTGAAGGATTTAAATAACACAGTTAATCAACTTTATTATATTTCTCCATTTAAACCCAGTAAAGAGGGAACACATATATTTTCCTCTTATGTTTCTAAAGTGTGTACAAAATTTAATTATATACTTGGCCTGCAAAAAGCCTTAACATTTTTTTCTTAAGCTAGAACACTTGTAGGACACATTCTGACCAAAAAGCCAAAATATTAGATTTCATTGGTAAAACAAAATAATAAAAAACCACTTAGAATTTGAAAAAAAGCCTTTCTAAATGACTCTTGAATCAAGAGGAAATAAAAAACCAAGATTACAAATGCTTTAGCAATTAATGCAAATGAGCTCTTTTTACTAAAAAATTTCCATGATGTGAATAGAGCTGTACTCAGAGCAAAAATTATGACTTTAAATGTTTTTTTATTTTAATACAAATGACTTAAACACTTAGGGAACTAGAAAGAGAATAACAAAATAAACCACAAATGAAAGTCAGGGAGCAAGAAATTAATAAACATAAGACAGAAATGGCTATATTTTAAAAAACCTGCTATTGCAATTTTCAGATACACTGGACTTCATTAATTTAAACAAAAAAAATTTTTTTTAAACAAAGATGCTTAATGGATAGGCTTGCCAGATAAAATACTGCACACTAAGTCAAATTTGAATTTCTGAGAAATAGCACATTATCTGGCGGGGGGATATTTCAAATGATGTCCCAAATTGGGACATACCTGTACAAAAATTATTTTTTATTTTTATCTGAAATTCATGTTTAGCTGTGTGTCCTCAATTGCTATTTGCTAAATCTGGCAATGTTACCAGTGGAAGAGAATAGTTCTTTAAGTTTGAGAATCTAGATGAATTAGATCATTTTGTAAGAGAATTAAAGTGACACAAATTGCTTCAAGAGGACAAAACCCAAATGGAACAAAGAAGTGATGCAAAATGAAAAAGGATATTAAGTATCTGTCATCAGAAAGGCATTAGGAATTCTGCTTTCAGCCTTGGAGGAGTTACCATGACCAGGTTTAACCTTCTGCAGTAAAACTGGACAAAGTATATGACACAACTATTTTTAGGTTTTGGACCACATTCATCACACACCATGATCCTTGAGACAAGGGAACAGATGAGGTAAGCTCTAAGATCTTGGCTTATTGCTTGGAGGAAATATTCAGACATAGGCACAGGGGTCAGAAACCCAAGAAAGAGAAAACAAGCTTTGCTTTGTTGTGGAGGATGGGCAGTGGCCTTTGGGTGTGGAGGATGTGGTGGGTGGGGGGGAGGTGTGGGGTGGAAACAACGGAAGTTACAATGCAAAGTTCCAGGAATGAAAGTCCCTGCAGAGAAGCAGAAGCTCCAAGGCCAATATGGCGTTCTGTTAAGGTTTTGCTGAGAGGGCATGAAGAGAAACTCCACAAAGCAGGGCAAAGGATGACTGGGGGTTACATGCTCAGTGATTCCTGGAGTGTGAAGCATCAGGAAGCACACCCAAATGACAGTTAGTCTTAGTGATGACTACAGTTGCAGAAATCTTAGAACACACACACACATACACACACATATTTAAAGATTTTTCATTTATTTGACACAGAGAGAGAACAAGCAGGGGGATCGACAGAGGGAGAGGGAGAAGCAGACTCCCCACTGAGCAGGGAGTCTATGTGGGGCTTGATCCCAGGACACCAGGATCATGACCTGAGGCAAAGGCAGACTCTTAACCATCTGAATCACCAAGGCTCCCCTTGATGTCAAATCTGGATCTCAGAGTGGGGAGTTCAAGCCCTGTGTTGGGCTCCCACTTAAAAAATAAAAAATAAAAAAAGTAAAAATTTTAAAAGAAAACCAAACCAGTATAAGACATAAATAACAAGTACCACATTAAATACTAACTGTATTCTCTTTAAATTGGGAGGGGTGGGGGATGGTGTTCGTGATTCTTTTTTCCCGAAAGTTTTTGAAGATTCTAATTAATGCAATAAGATAATAAAAAAACTGCAGTTGTGTTAGAGGAGATACAGTTACTGTCCATTATATGCGGAAAACATGACCAGGTGCAAGAAAGTCAAATGGACCTCAGTGAAGTAGTGTTCAAACTAATAATAAAGTTCACAAAGATGTCTGGAAGCAAGGTGAATATCTAGAGATAGTTTAATTCTATCAGCAATAAATAATTAATTTAACATTAGCTTTTTAAATTTCATTAATGATAACAACAACTTTGGGAAGTCTTGGACTAGATGTAATAAGAAACATGTCTTCGTGAAGTTAGCAATGGCATTTTGTCCAAAGAGATTTAGGAGGTCATCTTTCATAAATTTGTATTATCAGGGACGCCTGGGTGGCTCAGTTGGTTGGACGACTGCTTTCGGCTCAGGTCATGATCCCGGAGTCCCGGGATCGAGTCCCGCATCGGGCTCCCAGCTCCACGGGGAGTCTGCTTCTCCTTCTGACCTTCTCCTCACTGATGCTATCTCTCACTGCCTCTCTCTCTCACTCAAATAAATAAATAAAATCTTTAAAAAAAAAAAATTTGTATTATCAACCTTCTGAAACTCCCATCATAACCTTAATGTAGTTTTGGTGGGAAGTCAGTAGAAGGAGACTTGCCAAGCTGTTTTTTGTTTGTTTGTTTTAAGATAATTTGAAAGACTATGTATGGAAGATTACTCAAAAACTTTAAAGAAATTTAAAAGATTGAAGAATTTTTGAAAGTGATTCTATTGTGGAGAGACTTACCTTACTAGATATTGAGAAGTTCTATAATAATATAATTAAAATATTTTGGCATTGGTGTAGAATGGACAACTAAATCAATGAAAAGTAAAGAGGGTCCATTAAGATAAAAAAAAATGCATTTGAAATCGATGAAGCAGGAACATATTTTATAATAAATGACATTAGGACAATTAGATTTCTCTTTGAAAATAAAATAAGTTAGGGGTGCCTGAGTGGCTCAGTGGGTTAAAGCCTCTGCCTTTGGCTCAGGTCATGATCCCAGGGTCCTGGGATCGAGCCCAGCATCGGGCTCTCTGCTCGGCGGGGAGCCTGCTTCCTCCTCTCTCTCTGCCTGCCTCTCTGCCTACTTGTGATCTCTGTGTGTCAAATAAATAAATAAAATTTTTAAAATAAATAAATAAATAAAAAGTTAAATGTCTAACTCATACCAAGGTATAAAAATAAATTCCATTGAATTAAAGGTTTAGATGTAAAAAATAGAAAAATGAAAATACTAAATACTTTATTATTTGCAAGGTAAACCTTTTAAGTGTGAAATAGAACTCAGAAATCATAAATAAAAATCATAAATAAAAACATTAAGATATATCACTATATGAAATTTTAAAAGCATGCCATGTTGGAAAAAAAAAAGCACACAATAAATAACATTAACAAATAAATGACAGGTCAAGGAACAACTTTTGAGTAAGTACATTTATGGTAAATATATATTTTAGTATTATATCAGTTATATGTGAATAGTTTTTATAAATCAATGAAGTGGAAACAATACCCAGTAGGAAACTACACAAAATCTATGAACAGGTGATTTGGAAGAGTAAATTCAGATAAAGTGCTATGAGAATATTCTCATTATTGCTGATAATGTTAAGATTTGAATTAAAATGAGATATGATTTTTCATGTTTTATCTATTGCATTTCTAGTCATTTAATAACTTAGAATACCCACTGGTGGTAGGGTTATGGGAAAAATAAGAATTTTCATGCACTTTAACGCTTACAAATTATTACATTTTAAAAGACAATTTGATAGTATCACATTTGAAAATATTTTTCCTTTTGATAGAAAAATACCATCTCAAGGTTTATTATATTGAAGCTCTTCTACTGACAAGCGCAGGGACCACCTGGATTCTTCTGTCACCTTCCTCTTCTTGGTCTTGAAGTCCTCGTACTCTAGGATCCATCTCCTGGGTGGCCCCCCTTCCAGTTTTTGGTATTTATGGGTCAGATGATTACCCCACATTCTTTTAGATTCTTTTAGATGAATCCGTTACTCCTAGAATACTTTCCATTCATAAAATTTTTTCTTCTTACCTACTATCATTCCCTTGTATATGATTTCTTAGAACTAAGACGATGTTTCTAGCATTAAAATTAAGCTCCTGGACTATGACTTCACAAACCCTCTACCATCCACCTCTAAAGATGATGTTTCTAGCATTAAAGCTAAGCTCCTGGACTATGACACAGAAGTCCTCTGTTCATCTAAAACCCAACTCAGAAATAAATCACTGTGACGCCTGGGGTGTATATGTCCTTAGTGCGTCCAGTTACTATTAAACCCCTGGTGTAAATATATTTAACCATTATCTTTCACATATGTTAAGATGCAGAGTTTTTTCTTCATTTAGCATCTCTGGAATCATGACATGCCTGAAAATCAATGGCGTATTGTAATTGGTCGTGTTTTTTCCTTTTTTAGGACAACATAAGGTAATAGTGCATCTTATAATCAGTGATATTTCAGTTTTGATAAATTCAGTTGTTATACATAGTTTAATGAAACTGTCAGTCCAGTGATATTTTATTTTGCTAATGAGGTATGTCACATGGAGCTACATTAGAGACCTTGCTATTTTGGTTAATTCATCATCATTATCATTTATCATTATTAGTCTCTCCTTAATCTGTTACCTCATCAGTGTTTTTAGATTTTTTTCTTCGTTTGAAAGCTGATTTTTTTTTTTTTTAACCAAAAGTAGATATTTGCCACTTGATGATCTGCTTTGGGATTATTCATGACCCCTGACATGAAAGTAAATTCGGGTTTTTTGGTTATCATTTTATTTAGCGTTATTTTATTTAAAGTGTTGGTTCATTTTCTCTCTTTCCCCCATCCGACGGAACTATTGTTCCCTTACTTTGGAAAGATGGCTAGGAACTGAGATTCAGGTAAAGTGTTTTGAGATGGGCTAAATCCAGGTTATGCTACTTAGTAGCTAAATAGAATGGGCAGGTTCTTAAAATTCTCCGGGCCTCAGTGTTCTTACTTGTAAAAGTCTGTTCACTGCAGCGTTCTTGGGAAGAGAGGCTAAGGTAATAATACTGGTGGACATACTTGCTTAAAACTATGATATTTCTGGGGATTATTAATAGTCTCAGAGGGCACCTTCAACAATAGCTAGCTTTAACTAATTTCCCAGGCAATGACGCAAGGCACCCCACATACTGAGATGATCTAGGATGAGTTTCTGTATTCCTGCTGTATCTCATTATTGTGTCTTCTCATGCCTGATGGTCCCTGCTCTGTGTTCAGATAGCCTTAAGAGAAATGGAGTTACATCAAGGTTACATCACGAGCCTCTGAGAAAGTCAGGGGAAATTTACCTCTCTCATAAACGAGGTTGCTCTATCTTCAACAGATCGATAGCTTCCCCTGCACAGGGTGTTCATTCCATGCATATTTCTCAAATGAACATTCTGCTTCTGCAATCTTGTAATCAGTCCGCAACCAGAGGATCAAGTACAAATTGCTAACCAACGCCGGGCTCTATTCACTACACTATTCTATGAACAATGAAACTGTAAGTCTGGGAGAGACTTGAAGTCAATCCCTTTGCCCTAACGCGTAATCACATCTGAAGCATCTAAGACAAATTATAATTTAGTCTATTCTTAAAGACCTCCCGAGGTGATTTTCCAACCTCTCTGAGGAACACATCCCAATATTTAGCAAATGATACTGTCACTGAATGCTCCTTTGTACCTCAATGAAATTTCTCATGCCTCAGAGTAACTTTTTTGTTATTTTTGTTTCTACCTCAGTCAGATGAGGTCATACTGACAACATACCATCTATTTGAGCTTATCACTGACCTTCTACAGCCCCTTTGACAAAGAGCTTCCTCTTGCCTGTGAGGTGACATTCAGACTCCTCAGTGTGCCATCAAAGCCCCAGTCAGAATCTGCCCCTGGTTCTGTTCCTAGCGTCTGTTCCTGACATGCCGCTTCATGTATTTGTTATTTAACCTTGTGAAAATGCTTTCCGAATCCAAGAATTTTGCGTTAACCTGTCTTGGCTTCGCGCATAACAAAATGTCCTGGAGTGTCTCTTCTTCTCATTTCCCCCATGGACTTTTACTTGCTTTCCGTAGTCAGCTCAAATGTTAACTCTTCCGGTAAGACCTCCCCCAGCCTCCAAGTAGGCATGACATTGCACTTTTGCCAGACATTGCACTTTTGCCAGTTACAGTAGTTGGTTATTTCAGATGATGATGTTTCTTGGGTGTTGGCTTGCTGTTCCTCACTTCTCACTAGACTGTGAGTCTTGAAGACTGGGAATGAGTCTTCTTCATGTACTCTTTGTGTACAACAGTGGACATGAAGTAAGTGATTAATAAATAAGTGCAAGGAAAGAAGAGGGGAAGGAAGGAAGGGAGGGAGGATGGAAGGAAAGAAGGGAGCAAGGAGGGAAGGGAAGAAGGAATGTCACAATACTCTCCCTGGTTATCCACGGAACCAAAAGGTTCTTTGCCGTACATCAAGAGGAATGGGAATACAAAAACACGAAAGACCTGCCCAAAGCACCAACACACTAAGTATCTGTAAAATTTATCCTAATTCAAATTAGCATTATCAGAATTTGCTGAAGGACAATTGCAAGTATGTTCATCTCGTTGAGAAACGTCATAATAGATCTCCATTTGCCATCCCTAATATGAAAAAAACTTTGCAAAGCCAGAACGTCAGGCATTGATGTTTTATTATCAAAGAGTGTTTTTCCCATTGGCCTTCCAGTACCCATCAGCAGGACGTTATGCGAAAGCGTGTGGACGTTGGCCACCCGTGGCGCATCAGATGCTCGCCATGAAAGCCGGTCAAGCAGCCTCCCAGTACCATCAGAGGCTCCGATGGCCAGAGCTCAAGGCCCGAGGGCTCCTTAACACAAAATGCTGGCAAAATGCTGGCATAGAATTGTGATATAAATATCCCGCACGCCTTCATGCGGTTGTTCTCATGTTATTAACACATCAATAATATAAGAATGTCCCAGTGAAGATCAAGTGAATCAGAGCTGGGAAGGAACCTGAGACTGTGTTGCTGTGTTTGTTACCAATTTGCAATTTGGTACAGTTGCGATTTGCTGTTCTGCTAGAATCTTCTCTTCATGATATACTGGTTGCTATTATTTCTCCATGGTTTTAAAGTCTTTCTATAGCCTGCCTGCCTCCGAAAAGGGTATGTTTTTGATGTCATTTAGTTGGGAGTCGAGAGAGTGCCAAAGGGAAAACAAAGGACTTGTGTCATTTACACACTGGAAAAATCTGCTGCCTCTCTCCACCCCCATTACTGTGACTTTCGGTGGCATGAATTAGATACTTGGGGGATGACCCTCTCTGGACCCATACATCAACTTTCAAGTCATCTTTCAGGACTCAGAGTGTTTCTTAAAGGAAGAGACGAGCTATAGGTCTTTTTAGTAATGGAGGGCTTGTGGTTACTTGCACGCAAACTTTTCAAATAAGCAGGCAGTAGTTCTCTTGCTTCTAAAATTGGCTTCTGAGAAGTTAAATGGAGGCTGCTTTCTGCTCTCTAAGATCCACATATTTCTTTTTAGGAACTGTGCATTGCTTATTTTCCCCATGGGAGTAGTAGTACTACTATCCAGTTCTCTAATGAAGTTAGTACTGAAGTTCAGTGATTGATTTCATGCATCAGTCATGACATTAGCTGTTGTATCTGTATTCGGAATGGTTAAGAGACTTGGGTTTAAAGCCTTGGATCTGGGTGCCTGGGTAGCTCAGTCTGCCTTCAGCTCAGATCATGATCCCAGGGTCCTGGGATTGAGTCCTGCACAGGGCTCCCTGCTCAGTGGGGAGCCTGCTTCTCCCTCTCCCTCTGCCTGCTGCTGTCCCGGCTTGTGCTCTCCCTTTCTCTCTCTAGTGCTCTCTCTTCCTCTCTCTCTCTCAGATAAATAAATAAAATCCTTAAGAAAAAAACCCAACAACATAGCTGGTTTTAACAAGTGAGAATATCCATCCTACCTCTTCAGTGTTTCAGAGAAGTTGGGTCTGGAATCCTTTTCATTAATCTATGTCAACTACGTCTCATCATCACTGAATTGTTTCTTAAGTTGTCTTTCTGAATCGTCCATGCTTCAGGGGAGCGTAAAACCCTCCACACAGGTGTCCTGTGTGAGATGAGACTCTTGATCATGAGGTTGTATCACACGTGGCATTTGTATAGTTCTTTGCATCTCTTTTCTGACTGTGTGGATTTCAGTTGGAGTCAAAGAGCATGTCTTCTGATGTCTGTCTGCATCAAAATAGAATGGATATACGTATCTTTTTGAGATTTACAGGGCCGAGTTAAGCCCGAACAAATTTCTAGCGGAGGGATTGCAAATGGAAATTAATGGCAGTTTACTCATTATCGCCAAATCAGATATCCTCAGGCTTCATCTGTTGTCTTGACTGATAGATGTGGGGCTGTATTTATGAAAGCTTTCACAGATTCACTCATGAACAGACCTTCCCTCCCTCAATCCTTCCATTGCGTTAGTAGGACTCCATTGGTTGTAACTGACAGAAACCCAGTTCAAACTAAAATTTTAGAAGTGGGGTGTGTGTGTGTGAGATTTTTTGGTTCTTCTAATAGTCTAGGAATTCATTTCTTGACCTGCCTCTGGCACAGCTGGATCCAGGGAGTCGTACCTTGTCTGTAGGACTTGAGAACTCTCGATATGCCTCAGCCTTACTTTGCTCCATTCGGTTTCCTTCTCAAGCAAACCCTTGACCCTGTTGCTCTCAGCTTTGCTATCCCAATGGAAAGAGCTCTTCTTTTTCCCAGTCCTTCCAGGAAAAAGCTTCAGGTCTAGGTCTGATTGCATGTGACTTGGATCATACCTGTTCCCATCCTAATCATCACAGCTAAGGAATAGAAGACAGTGATTCACAAACCTAAATAACATGCTAGTCCCCCAGGGATAGGGGTCAAGCACATTGTGAAAACACAGAAATTGGAGACAGGTCATCACCTCAAGGAATGATGGGGAGCTGTAACTAGAAGAGGAAACACGCCGAGCGGTCATAGGACAGCAAGTGTCCACTGTTACCTCATTAGGTCCTAAAGTCCCTTTACTGTGAAGCCTCCGACCTTGGAGATTTTCACCAGGATTTGGGAGTCTTAGCAAGGGAAGACAAGGCTGAGATCTCTTCTTTGGGAGAGACCCGTTAGTTTTAGAAAGGTGTAAATCTGATTTTGCCCCAGACTCTTCTAGCAATTTATACAGTTCATGTCTAATTGTTTGCCAGTGTGATGGGAAGGAGAGTTGAATTCATCGGAAGGCTTTTGCACTATGCTGAAGTGCCATATTTCATAATATTTTATTCTTATTATTTTTAATTTAAGGGAGTAAATTAAACTTACATGCAAGCCCAAGGAGAGCAGGCCACAGGGGAGAAAATTGTTTTCCAAGAGCCTCTCTGTACCAGTAGGTCCATATTTAATAATATTTAATAGCAGTTCATAAATTATATGCTTGGTCTCCTATTATGCAAAAATAGACATTTATTTAGGAATTCAACATGCTTTCAAGCAGGCATAGGCTCTCCTTTTGCTTTTTCTATTTTCTACCCTTCAGGGACTGGTATAGTTCCCTGAGTTTCCTGATTAGTAGCTTTCTGGACTTGACTGAAGAGACTTGATTTCATGCATTCATGTCATCTCAATAGAGGAAATCCGTGATATGCAGATAATAGGTTTTAACTATTGTGCTTGGTAAACTTCTATGTATAAATGTTTAAACATCCAGGAACAATTAAACCATGATTTGAATTTGTGCTTCAAAATCTGTGATCTCAGATGCCCCATGACCCACCTTCTCAGCACTGCTTGGGTGGCGCGAGCAGAGATGTTGACACATCATCCTTGCTTGGGCAGAAATTATTCCCAGTAAGGAAGAGAACCCTACTGATGGTCCTTCCTGTGACTTAAGACTCATTAAATTGAAGACACAGCCTTTGCTCACAAGGATGTTAAGATCGAGGCAGAATGGACAATTCATAGGAGACAAAGAGCAGACACTTCAAAGAGGGAACATGCAGCATCCCTGGGAACATAGGTTGGTATAATCTCTTGGCAAGACAATTTATCAATAACTATAAAAATTTGAAATGCAAAATCTATAAACATTTTAAACAATGCCAGAAAAAGATAAGAAAACATTAAAACCATCACCTCCAGGTGGGGAAGTCATTTCTATGCACAACATAAAGCCTTTAACATCAGAGACTTATAATTAGACTCTCTACAAATCCATTTTTCCGCATGATGGAAGAGTAAAGTCAAGGACAAATGGCAAATTGTCATTTACAAGTCACACAAAGGGCTACTTTGCTTAGTTTACAAACATTTCTTACAAGTCAGTGAGGGGAACTCCAAACCAACAGAGCAAATAGACAAACATGAAAAGTCAGATCACAGAAAAAGGAAATATAAATGTTTTTTTAAACATGTTAAAATGAGTATTTTAAGAAGAGATGCTCCAACTAATGCCATAATAAAATACCATTTAATTTCTCAGTTTGGCCAAGATCAAAAAGTTCCTTCATGCATTATGTGTATTCTGGTAAGGTGGGAGTTATGGGAAGACAGTCACTCCTAATAAATTTCCACTGGAATACGAATTGGTACAACCTCCAGAGAAGGTGATTTGGCAATATTTACCATATTTCACAACATAGCTACCTTTTGCCCCAGTAGTTTTATTTCTAGAAATGTATCCTCCTTTGGACGTACTTGTCCTTTTGCCAAATGATGTGTCTAGAAGATTATTTATTGCAACATTGTTTGAACTAGCAAAAACAAACAAACAAACTGGAAATAACTTACAAATCCATCAAAAGGGGACTGGCTGAATTAAATTATGGCATATCCCTCTATAGGGGTGAGAAAGCATGAGAGCCTCTTTACATTCTGACATATAGCCATATAGCCAAGATCCATGGCTCAGTGAGAAAAAGGGAAGGTGTAGAACATTGCATTTCTTGACTTAAAGAAAAGAAGTAGGTAACAGAAGTGATGGAAACAGAACGGCTTTCAAACAGTGGTATTCAGGAAGCTTACATTTTCCTAAATACACTGTTATACCTTTGTACTGTTGTACTATGTGAATATACTCAATGTCTAGAAATTAATATAATTAAAAAAAAACAGTAAAATACCTACATGAATTCATGAGACAGTTCTACCACTAATAATTAATCTAATAGCATAGTTGATAGTTGCAAATCACAGCCCAGCAGTTGCTCCAGTAGTCTGAGTGGTGGTGTGGAATGTCCTTCAAGACCTAGTATCTGGGGTACCTGGGTGGCTCAGTCAGTTAAGCATCTGCTTTTGGCTCAGGTGATGAGCCTGAGTCTCGGGGTTCTGGGATGGAGCCCTGCTTCCGGCTCTGGGCTCCATGTTCAGTGGGGAGGTTGCTTCTCCTTCCCCACCTGTCCCCCACACTCGTGTTCTTTCACTTACTCTTTCTCTACCTAAAATAAATAAATAGGAGCGTTTTGGTGTTTCAGTCATTAAACGTCTGCCTTCGGCTTAGGTCATGATCCCAGAGTCCTGGGATGGAGCCTCACTTCGGGCTCCTTCTTCAGCGGGGAGCCTGCTTTTCCCTCTCCTTCTACTTCTCTTCCTGCTTATGTTCCCTCTCTGTCAAATAAATAAGTTCTTTAAAAAATTAAAATAAAATATTTTAAAAAGGGGGAGCAGACACAGTGTTCAGTTAAAAACTAAATGCCAAAGCAAACTACAGGAAAAACCTATGGTATATTCCCTTCATGGGAAAAAAGAAACATGTATATAAACAGTTTGTATAGGGATGGGACATCCACGAGCATGAAAAGAAACACAGGTATTTAACAGTGACAGACTCTGGGCCTGTGGCCTGGGGGGCTCTTGCTTTGCAGTGTATCCCTTTATATACCCTATGAATTTTCAGTTCCCTTGTCCAGATAAAAATTAGTTCAACAAAAAGGAAAACATAAAGGCAAGGACAAACATGTAGTTTTATCAGTCTGTGAACAGCTGAATTGACCTTCTGGACCAAGAGAGGCATGCCAAGTTAAAAATCAATGTCAGAGGAAAAGCCGAGCTCACAATGTGTACAGCTGGAGTCCCAGAGACACATCTTTAATTCCAAAATGACCAAATAGATGTGGCAATCACAGATGATCGATGGCTTTCCATTTGGAGCAATGATAGGCTGAAATTTAAGAGATACTCAGCTATAACAATTTCCTTTTCATAGGAAATATTGTACTTTTTGTGGAATTTGGCAGATTAAAAAGAAAAATGTTAGGGTGCCTGGGTGGCTCAGTGGGTTAAAGCCTCTGCCTTCAGCTCAGGTCATGATCCCAGGGTCCTGGGATCGAGCCCCGCATCGGGCTCTCTGCTCAGCGGGGAGCCTGCTTCCTCCTCTCTCTCTGCCTGCCTTTCTGTCTACTTGTGATCTCTGTCTGTCAAATAAATAAATAAAATATTAAAAAAAAAAAGAAAGAAAAATGTTAACTTTTCCATGTTGCCTGTTCCGCAAAATTCTGAAATATTCAGAACACAAGAAAGGCACGCAACAAGCACAAGGACGTTAACGAAATTCTCGGGCAGATGTTTCTGAATCCACTTCACATCGCTGATGTCCTTGGCGAGCGGGGGAGCCAACAGCTGGCTAAATGCCTCCCCCACTGCAGCTGGTCTAGGGATGTGCCTTAGTTTTCACTTTCAAGAGGAGGAGAGAGCAGGATGGTGGGAAGTGAGGGTCAGATGCCAAACAGAGGAGGGTCTGAAAAACACTCTGAGCCTACCTACAGCAGGAGCACTCCATTTGGGGGGAAACCCAGAGATGGGGGTCCCGCCTCCAGATGTGAAAATAAGAGTTCGGGCAACATTTGCTGCATTTTGTCACTTGGGTAAAATTCCTGTCAGTTAGAGCTTGTTTGTGCTCCCTCTCCTGCGAGAAAACGTGTCCAAGTCTGGCGTTCCTAAGAGGCATGAAATAGGGACACATCCGCTCTTTAAATGTTGACCATTCCTCATATTACCTGCTCTTTTTAGTCATGAGTTTCTCTCCTTGGGCCTCTCCCATCCTTAGACTTTGACCTGTCTGCTTCCTTCTTGTTCTAAGATGGAGTCCAACCACAGATTCCTCGACTTCTAAGGTGGATGTGTGGGACCATCCTGCCCCACTTCCATTCTTTCTTCTCCTCTGAGCCCTGGGGAGCCATCTCCTTCTTCTTGTTCAGTCCGTGTAGTTTGGGTAGTGGACCTGTGAGTGCCCCAGTACTCCTGGGCCACAGTGATTGGTTTATGACCAATTGATCTTAGCATCCTGAGAGAGAGTGTCTGGGACATGTTCTTTCCCACTGAATTTGAACTGAGCAGGATGTGAGCTGGATCAGTCATGCTGTCCCACATGGGGTCTGAGGGTGAAGGGTGCACCCCTGATAGCAGAGCCAGAGATGCAGAGAGACCATATCCACAGGCACTGTGTGATGGTTGAACCCGGCCAGGTCCAAAGCCACATGGACGTTTTGGCTCTAAGAGTCCCTGAAACCCAATTCCCTTTCCCCGCTCCTGTTTCCTTAGGTGGGATTGGGTTTTCAGTCTTCTGCAAAAGAGGGAACTCTGGCTAACATGCCTCCTATGGGGATAATCAGAGTCCCAAATGTGGGTCTTTACTTCTTCGTATACACCTTCATCTTTGTTAGCTCATGGGTTCTGCCAGCAAGCCTGTACAATAGTCAGGACAGTATATATTAAATTCCATTTATATTAGGGGGCATTGAGGCTCATACAAGTTAAATGACTTGCTTGGGATTATAGCTGGTAAGAAATAAAGCCATGACTGACCCTTCTCTTGGGCATTGCTGGCCTGTAAGCTCCGAGGCCTTCTATTCACCTCAGGAGGTGGGCACTGGGGGCCCTGCATGCTCCAGCCTGGAGAGTGTCTGAGGTGTGGGTTGGGAGAAGCAGAAAAAGGAGCCTTCTGCTGATTAAATGAAAAACAACCTGCTTCTCATCGAAAACAAGGGCCAGCGTAGAGGTTGGCTGACTGTCAGAAAGAAACCATACCCAGGTGAGGTAGGCATCAAGGGGCAAAGCCATGGACAGGGAGGCTGAGGGAAAGTGACCTTCCTTGGCCACAAAGTGGGCTTGGGGGAAGGAGGCGAGGGAGAAAGCGCAGGTGACGATATTTCCGCGTCTCTGCTGCCATCCTTGTGAACATCTTCTCAGATGGGAGCTCCATGCCCTGCAGCTTGCCACCCAGAGCTCCTGACCTGGTTCTTCCACGTCCTGACTGTCCCCTCCCCCGCACCCCACTTACCTCATCTTTGCCTGGTGTCTCCTGTGCTCAGGAATGATAGAAACATTAGCATGCGTGATGATTACAAAAGAATGGAATAGGAATTATTTCCATGTTCCTCTTTTTTAAAATCAGAGGACAGAAGCCATTTTATGTATTACAGCAAGGTGAAATTCCTGGATGAGGTTTGAAATCTTCTCTCTGCATTTATCACTGTCTTTGGGGCATGGGGGATTCAGGACCTCAAGCGCCAACCTAATTACAACAGCTGGGTTAGAGAGTGAAGTGGAAGCAGTGCTAGTTAGTGTGTTCTGTAAGGAAGATCTCTATTTTTTTTTTTTTTTTTCTTTTGAAAGATCATCCCCACTGCATAAGTGATCAGCGTTGGTTCAGAATTTTGTGGCGGCCCCGGGGAAGCGGCAGGGTCAACGGTGAGCTCACCCTCCCTTCCCCTCCCACACCTAACCTCTGCCAACCCCTCCAGCAGCCCATAGTGTTTTTTCTCCAGGACGTGGCAGGTAGTTTGTCACGCTGATCTTAATCAGATCACTGTGTAATTATGGAGGGACTGTCAGGGTATTTTCGGTTGTCATCTCCTAACAAAATGCAGATCGCGTGGCATGTATACATAGAATTACTCTGTAATTCAAAGTAAATTGACATTTAATTTCAATTTAATTACACAGGAATTACAGACATGACAGATACAGTCTAATTAGGAAGCCAAAGTAGAAGAATCTGTTTATGGAATGAAAATCCATATCGTGTCACACTTTCAACAGAATCAAAATAACTCCCCTGCATTTTTGTAGAGCATATGTAATAACGAGCACAGCCCTAAGAATTAAAGCCATAGTTCTGGCCCATCTACTGGTACCTGTATGTATTTCCTCCCTTGCTTGCTCTCTCTCTCTCTCTCTGTCTCTCTTTGTCCCTCCATGTCTTCATCCTTGCACTGACTGAACATGCTTCCTGGGGCCCCCATTCATCAGGCTCTGTACTGGACCCAGGTGTGGAAGGCCAAGGGCAGCAAGACAGTGTTGTTGCCTTGTAGGGTTTACTCTGCCCGTTCTATCCCCTTCTTCTAGGACCTCTCAAGCAGGCCACTGGGCAGCTACATGGGCAGTGGACCCAGAATGCTTGGCTACACATGCCGGGACCTCTCAGGAGGCAACCATGTGGGGAGGGGCAGGAGTAGGTGGGGAAGGGTGCTGAGCCCATTTTGCTGTGGTTTTACCCTCAGGGTGGTTTCGCCTAAACTCGGGGTCTCCCTGGCTTTCTCTTCTCTTCTGGTGGGTCTTTGTTTTTGTTCATTTTTAAATTTTTTTCCCCTCTTCTCATCCCTGAGCTTGTACAAACCACATGACAGTCTGGCCAAGTTCTTGCCTTCCCAAAACCCAGGCCCATCAACCTAATGGGACAGTAGAACTCTCTTTCCAACTCACTAATGTTCTTTAACCTAGCTTGCTTTTGTTGTCCCTGATCCCTCCCCCCTTACTCACTTATTGTGATAATGCCGAACATGGATATAGTACTTGACACTTTGTAATAGGCTCTCCCTTACATTATCTCGTTTGATCCTTCAGCACAAGTCTGTGAGGAAGTCAATATTTCTATTATATCCAGTTTACACATGGGGAGTTCGATAACCAGACTTTCATCCCCTCCTGTCACTTATTGGTCAGAGTACTGGTCTCAGACTCAACTCCTCTTCTTCCTTTTTTTTTTTTTTTTAAAGATTATTTATTTATTTATTTATTTAACAGAGAGAGAGAAAGAGAGAGAGAGAGAGAGAGAGAGAGAGAGATCACAAGTAGGCAGAGAGGCAGGCAGGGAGAAACAGGGGGAAACAGGTTCCCTGCCCAGCAGAGAGCCCAATGTGGGGCTCGATCCCAGGACCCTGAGACCATGACCTGAGCCGAAGGCAGAGGCTTAACCCACGGAGCCACTCACGCGCCCCAGACTCAACTCTTCTTGATGTCAACTTGGTTCTGAGGCCATCGGCTTCGTGTCTTGCATTGATGACCCTTTACGTTATTCCTCCTGTTAGCTCATCTGTCACCTTTAACATATAACCGATGCAAATTTATTTTTTTTTAAAGACTTTTATTTATCTCACAGAGAGAGAGCGAGCACAAGCAGGGGGAGTGGCAGGCAGGGGGAGAGGGAGAAGCAGGCTCCCCACTGAGCAGAGAGCCCAATGCAGGGGCTCCATCCCAGGACCCTGGGATCATGACCTGAGCCGAAGGCAGACGCTTAACTGACTGAGCCACCCAGGCGCCCCCTTAAGTTCATTTATTTTAAATGAGGCCTTCACACCACTGCCTCAGCAGACAACTAGTTTCCCTTGGTAGAGATAGGTCCCCATTCATCCACATAGGGCAGAAAGTGCACTTCATCTCTCAGTTGGAGCTAGTTACTGTGGCTTGGCCGCAGTTGCGAGGCTGACCCCTTCCCTCAGCCGGAGCGAGAGGGGTGTGAAATGTCTGCTACGACTCAGCAGAAACTTTGTCCTTGGTGGAGTTGGAAGCCCTGAAAAGGAACTGAAAATGAAAGTGAAAGCAGAGAAGAGTTTTCTCAGTGTGCACTCAAGATTTTTTCATGTTCTGGTCTTCCTAAAAACACACAGATGCCCCCTTTCTGTCCTGACTATTGTATTTCCCATGAACTCAGCTCTACTTGTGTCTACACAGAATACCCAGAAGGTCGTGTCCCCTTTGTGAGGTGTCACCGACGGACACTCACCGACATAGCGTTCTTAGTGCTGCAGGGCAGGCCCGATGCCCGCAGCCCAACGCTTTCGGCCGGGGGTACGAGGGGATTATTCTCTCTTAGATTTCTTTTAGACTTTGTACAGACTTATGTCTCTTACAGAGAAAGGTACCTTATCGAAAAAACACAGGCATAAGAAAAAACGGGCTCCTCAAGTGTTCTGGAAACCTTCATGGGCTTCCTTCACCTCCCCAGACCTAAGATTTCAGCCTCCCGTCAGTCAGAAGGTCGGATTTGGTTTGCTTATGGGAAATGAAAGTCCCCCATGCTGAGAAACGGAGCATTTTGAGAAGGACATCAAGCATCTCCTTAAAAACACATCTTGATGAAATGGAAATTATGATATAAATGAATCAAACCCAGTGGATTAATCACATCATTAACATACCAGTCATCAACAAGTGGAGTTGATAAAAAAAAAAAATGGAACTGCTCCCACACATATCTTGGAAATTCATACATCGTGCTACTTTAAATCATTTCTAGAACCAAGCAGGTATACATAGACCAATAATAAAATGACAACAATCGTGTCCCTTATTGTAATTGCAGGTCTTTAGGTGAAGAATTGAAGTACGCAGGGCTTCTTTTGCGGGGCCACAGCCGCTGTTCCTGAGATCCTTACTCCTTGTTCAATTGCTGTCTTAACTTCGTGGAAATGAAGTCGAGGAGGAGGTGAGCCACTTCAAAAAACACGCAGAAGATTCATCCTCACCTCGCAGAAGATAAAAATCAAAGGATGCTCTCCCTCTGCTTTTTCATCAGTCTGGAAAGAGTGCGTGCAAACAACACATCTGCTCATGCAAGGGGTGAGCCCATCAAAAAGAGATCAGAGGCAATAAGAGCATCTCTGCCAGGTACAGGACCTGGGACTCTGCAAAGAGACAGAGACATGGTGGATAGAGAGCAAGGAAAGAGCACATTTCCACAGAGTAGGAAGCGATTCACCATGTCATGCACCCCCTGCCTTTGGGATTAGGAAGGAAATCTATGTTTCTGCCCTGTGACAGGGCTGGTCCTGCCCGCCTCTGTGCAGAGCACGGAGTCCGGGGCGGTGGGGGTTGGGGAGGTGGGGAGGGAGTGCCTCTCTCCGATACTGTCTGGTGCTGAAGGGTCAGCTTCTTGCAAATTGTCAGTAGCGGGAACTGGGAGTTCCAAGAGCTCACAGTGGTGGTTCCATTATAATCAGAACTGTCGAGTGGGTTTTTGTGGGATCTCCGTAAACCCTTCTCACTTGGTAGCTTCCTCTTTTCAGACTCGCTCTACAGCTTGGTTACCCTGAAGAGAAGATGCCCCATTCTCTCTGGATCAGAGGCTCTTGCCTCCCTGTGTCTCAGTCCTCATCAGGAAATATCCATCCATGCCCCGTGTCCTATTGCTGAAGAGACCAAAGTTCAGGGGGACCACCTGAGACACCTGCGTGGGAGACTTCAGTGCGTCAGGGAGCAGATGCTCTCCCGAGCAGTCAAGTGGAAGGTACTGCTGACCTCAGAGCTTGCTCCAGTCAAACACATCTGTGGGGAAGCTTCCACCATCTTCTCCTGGCTCCCAGTTTGAAACCCTTGCAAGGTCTGGTACAGAATCTGATAAAGATAGTGGGATTAAGGTTTTAATGAGTATGATTGACCCAGCGTGCTACCTCTCCCTACGGCCCCCATTCGGCAACCCCCCCCCCGCGCCCCCAGATAAAAAGGATTTGCATTCCAAAGAAAGAACCAATCCTCTGAAGGCAAAATGATGTGTGATGGGTGTATGCGGGACACGAAGGCTGGCTGAGAAAACGATATGCACTTTGATGTCACAAACACACCACGGAAAGCACAGTCGGGGCATTGACCTTGAAGTTGCACTCCCATTCTCTGCCCTTGTATGGCAGCCACTACTCAGGGCACCTTTGCTTGCTGACCCTGGAATCATCAGCCCAGCATAGCACTCCTGGGAGTCACACTGAGTACTTGGGATTGGCGGGGAGGTCAAAGCTGGAGGAGAGGCAGTGTCCTTACCCCAGGTGCTGCTTGGTGAGGGAGGTCCTTGGAAGTTCACTCCAGAACTCCTCAAAGGCCTGGATAACTCTCCAGCTCCATCCAGAGAGTCCCCTGTTAAGAAATCTCTTACACTGCAGGCGCCTGGCTGGCTCAGTCCGTGAAGCATTGGGCTCTTGCTTTTGGCTCAGTATGATCTCAGGGTCATGGGATCGAGTCCCTCATCTCATTCCGCATTCTGCTTTGGAATCTGCTGGTGATTTTTTCTCCCTTTCCCAATGCCTCTCCCGCTGGGTGCTCTGTCTCTCACATACATAAATAAAAAGTGTGGGTTTTGTTTGTTTGTTGTTTCTTTTTTAAGAGATCTCTGAAACAATGTTGCCAATGATCCCCAGTCCCTACTGAAAAATTGGATTCCAGTGGTGAGTGTGGTCCAAAAGGCCTGCTATGGGATTTGGGAATTCTGAATTCTTGTTCCCATCCCTGCATTTATTAGTTGTGAAACCTTTGTCACGTTGCCTGACTTCTCTAGACCTTGAGTATTCGGCTGTTAACGTTTCTAACTCCATCACTGCAGAGAGTTGGAAAAGAGAATAATGGAACTCCTGTCAAGGTTGTCTGAGGCTCAGAATGAGTTGCTGTATGTAAATATCTTGGGCAACTTCCCCAGCGCTTCGCACATGTTCAATTACTCCTCTCTGGCTATTTCCAGATGTCAAAATCAGGTGCCATGGAAAATTGGAAAGGCCTATTCTTGTGAATTCTTAGTCTCCCGAATCCAGTGGAAAACTATCAGGCCAGGTTTAAACCTATGTATTTCACATAGCGGAGGTTTTTTTTTTTTTTTTTTAATGCCAAAATGAAAGTTTTACTTACTCCAGAACCTGATGGAAATAAAATGAAGTCTGCAAGAATATTAAATGCTTAACCTATCACTTTCTTGCTCCTGGGAAATATCTATCTATCTAGATCTAGATCTAGATCTAGATCTAGATATATATAAAGAAACCCTGTGCATTATGTTCTGTCATCCTGTGTCTATACATAATTAAAGATCTGTTTCACCATCCAAGATAATTTAAAGTTCAGGAGGGATAAATATCACCACTCTCACAAATGTGCTAAATTCATGTTTTAATAAACTGAATTTACGCTGCTTGGTTCTTGCAAAATTAAGACTTGGACACATTCGCTTTCCAGGAAAAGTAGTCAATTGCCTGGCTTTCGTCTGGACTAAAATATGATAGTTTCTCCAGCGAAGAGGAAAAACGAAACAAAAAAAGCCTGGCCTATAGTTAACACTGCTTGCTGACCTTGGGGCCAGCTGGTGGCAAAGGAAGAGAAAGGGAGTTGGACATTGGGTATAGAGGTAGCCTCAAGAGACCAAGTCTTAGAACCCCACATTTGGAGGTCTGCAGATCACATCTATTTTCTCCTCCTTGAGTTTGCCTTTGGAATTTCTGATTGCCTTCTGAAGCAACTTTCCTTTTTTCTTTGTCTCAAGCCATTAATTCTGCTCAACATATTTAAACTTTTGATTTCAAGTCAAACATTCGTTTCAGCATCATTTTTGTTTATTGAGAAGAACCTTAAGGTGTAATTATCTGTGGGTTCAGTAGTGATCATCCCCCAAACTTTATGGAGTAAGGAAGACCCTGAAAAGTCAGGCATATAGTTAAATTTTGTTAATAGTTATGTTTTGTATGCACTCAGAGACTTCTTTCCAAGCATGGTAAATCCTTTATGAAGAACGTTATCACTTCCAAGTAATAGTCACTCTTGTTTTTTATAATTCTAGATCTAGATTGGGAAAGGGTCTGAAAAAAAGTTGTCAGTGGATAAAACAGTGTTTCTCCATAAATAAACAAACATTCTAAAAAAATAAAAAGCAAAAATGCTGCTTACAATGTGGAGTCACATTGCAGTCATTGCTAGAAAGTGACTGCAGCCTTTGTTTTAATAAAATATACCAGGTAAGTCCCTGAGGCTGGCTTCCAGCAAAGAGAGGGTGTGTCTGAGTAGAGAGGGCAGAGGTGATTTCCAGAAAGAACAATGTTTACCCAAATAGCTTGCTTTCCAAGAACCTCTCCACCTTGTCAGTGAGTCTTAGGGAGTGAGCCAATTTGTGTGTGTGTGTGTGTGTGTGTGTGTGTGTGTCCCTGCGTCTGTTGTGTGTGGAGGCCTGTGTGTGCACGTGTGTGGGAGCTGACTCACGTGTGTCTGTGCAGGTGCATGTACTTGGGCTTGGCAGGGTTTGGTGCACATGTGTGAGTGCACGCACGTGCGCCTGGGAGCGCATGCCTCCGCACTCCTGTCAGCGCATGCGCCTCTGAACGCATGCACCCGCAGGTGTGTTCTGTGTGGTGGTGGTGAGTGGTCTGAGGGGCACCAGCTCTCTTTTTACGCTTTTCTTTGGTGCACAGTAGCTTCTGCAGCCGCACCGTTAAGGACATGTAACGCGATGCTTTTCCTAAAGCATAATCAGTTCCCACAGTCACAGAATTAGAGGGAAGGAAAGGAAGAAAGAAGAAGATCGATGGGTCTGGCAGAAGGTAGGTTGCTATTACTACATTCTGTAAACACGAAATTGCCCTGTTACAATGATCCTGAATTAGTATGATGTAGTCTGGAGAAAAAAGGTTTGTGTAGAACCTCTTCAGGGGCAAGAAAACCTCAGTGAGTAGCTGGTATTAATTAGGATACCACAGTCCAGCGGTGGGGGGGTGGGGGTTGGATGCTACAGACACAGGAGCATGGTTCATGCCGGCAGAGAAGACTCCAAGCCCTTCTGGGTAAGACGGTGGGCTGGTCCTGGGCTTCACAGCACGGGCCTTGGAGATGTTCCTCAGCTCATGGTTCAGACCCTGGGCTTTACTTTAGTGGTCTGGGACTGTAGGCAAGTCACTGAATTTCCCTGAACCTCTGCTTCCCCGTCTGTACAGTGGGGCTACGGATACCTTCTCCATGGTGCAGCAAGAAATTAAATGAGAGGTATTGGATTCATGAAATGTTTTCTCCATTCACTTCTGAAGTCTACCCTTAGGGGGATGCTTTTAGAAGCAATCTGTGTCAGGAACTAGATTCCCTTGGATTAATTGGTTATCACTGTCTGGTAGGTCCAGTTAGGAAATTGAGGAAGATGATAAATTCTTGAGTCATGGAGATCTGTTATCTAGTGAAGATTGATAAGGAACCATTGAGTCCAGTGTTGGCTGAGCTGTGTCCAGAGGGGTCTCATTCCCAGTGAGCACGCATCCCGCCAGTGGCATGTCATTCGGGGGGGTTGAGAGAGGGGGGCACTGCGGTTGCAGGATCCGGCATCAACACTAGATCTGCTCTCGATGATTAATCTCTAGATGTCTGTCCTCAGAACTGCGCCTTTGACAGAGGACATTCAGCTTTCATACAGTGTGGTGGTTAAGAGCAGCACTCTGGATTCACATCCTGGCTCTGAGAATTACCAGGAAGGTGATCTCACCAAATTACTTCATCTCTCTGGGCCTCAGTGTCCTCTTCTGTAGAATTACAATCATCATGCTTCTCTTATATGGTGGGTGTGAGGATTAAAGAAGTTTATATATATATATATGGCTGGCTCATAACAGTGAATGTCAACAGTGGCTTTGGTTGTTAGAGGATGGTGGTTACAATTGTGGAAACTTCGCTGCTGCTGGATTCTGGGCCTATCCTTGGTCTGCCGAATGCATTTGAGAAGATACCCAACGCTGAGGCCTGTGAGCCGTTTTGGGATAATGAATCCCACAGTCCAAGAGCCAAAAGTGTGCAGGGTTCCCCCAAGCCAACAGCCTTAAAAGTAAAGCCCAGGCCAAAGCGAACAAGAAAAAAAAAATTTCGGGAGATTCCAGTTTCTTTATGGCATGCTGGCAATGTGAGTTTAAATTCTCCTGTGGACTGGGTGGGGGAAAAAAGGAGACTGTTTTTGTATTACTCTTCTCCTTCCAACCAGCCTTCATCTCCTCGCTCACAGTCAATCGACACATCAATCATGACTCTTACTGCCAGTGAAACGGAGAACATATTTTCCTTTATAATCAAGCCGTATGCTCTAGTGGTTAAAACTACATGTTTTGGAGTTAACTGCATCTGAGTTTGATTTGAGACAAATGAAACTCTCTGAGAGTCCATTTCCTTACCTTTAAAACTGGGTAATGATGGTGCCTGCCTCACAGGGCTGTGGTGAGGATTGTACGATAAAGCGCACACAAAGTCCGCAGAGCAGCGTTTGGAGTTGACTAACCAGTCACTAGGTATTCATGTCTGCAGTGGTTTAGAAATACCGTCAACCAAGAAAGGCATCCCCGTGAGCCTGGGAGAACTTGCTCCCCACCCGCCCACGTTGGAAAGCCCACAATGCTCATTGAAACACAGAACCCAAGAGGGGTTCCAGAAGAGAGGTGCCTGCCCATCATGGCTTCCTCTGGGTCAGGAGCCAGAAAGCCCAGGAGCAGGACTGGCTTGGTCATTTGCGGGGCCCATTGCCAAATTACATTGCAGGGCTTTTCATTCAGAGAGTGTAAGAATTTCAAGATGGCGCTGCAAAGCATGGAACCAAGCATGGAGTCTTGCTGAGCCTAGGAGCCTGTGAACTGCTCAGGTTTGCATGCCCCAAGGCAGCCCTGGCAAGGAGCAAGGGGGTGTGCTGGGCGGGGAGAGGGGACTCTGCCCTAGAAAACAAGGGTTGGCTTAACCGCGCAAGAGCCATGTCTGGTACACCCACCCATGCTGGTATCCCACGCCAGGACACCCATCTTATAAACCTGTTTCCTGCTGAGTGTGCCCCACGCCGTGGGGAGGGGAGGCAAGCCAGTGGCTGCTCATTTGTTGAGCTCTGGGGTTGCCAAAAGCAAGGCCAGCATTTTAGGGCCAGGGTTCTAGAGAAAATTTACAGGCTCTTTGCAGTGCACTGTGCTTTATACCGAGAGTTAATCCTCGTTTATTAGAGGAGTAGCAAGGACATGTGAAAGACGCCTTGGAAGGGCTCCATGTCGCAGCCTGGACTCCTCATAAAACCGGCCGTCCCCACCAGTCCCTGGCGCAGCTTCCCAGGATACATCAGCCCAGGGAGGCAGAGGCGGGCTCCCTGCCAGGGGCTGCACACTCACTTCATCTGCTGTGGCTTGAAGCACCAGCACTGACTCCCCCTAGAGCTTCCAGGCCTCTCAGCAAATTCCTGGCCTAGGGGGTTGCAGGGAGCAAGGGCTTTGTGGGAAAGTGTGCAGGGAGGTGGGGGAGGGCCGGAGGGAAGGGACCCGGAGAGCAGAGCAGGAGACTGGCAGAGCAAGGTATTAATCACAGCACAGCTAAGAGAGCAGCCTTGCCAGGAACTCTCAGGAGCTCCCCGGCTGCCAGCAGACCTGATGGAGGAGTTGCTGTCTGAACTCCGAGCAAGTATTCTCTCATGCCGCCAGTGGGAGCGATTACAAACACTGCGCAGGTTACAGTCGAGAAGAAGGTAGCGTGCGGTCCAAGGCCGTTTCACAGGCCATCAGTGACGGACGATGCGTTAGTTCCATCTGTGTACCACAAGGGATGTTTTCTCAGTTCTCCAAAAGACGGGGTTCCCTCCCCCGTCTTACCTGAAGAGCTCCACACGTAAAGAAACATCCCCGAGCTGCCTTACGTCCTCTGGACACGTGAAATGAATGGACGGGGCTGGGGGGGTGGGCACAGTACATCCCCAGTCCTTTGTTGTCGTGTCTGAGGGATTCAGCCTCGAGCTGCAGCAGCGAGGGCGTGTGCTAATCCAGGTTTGCGGGCATCTGAGACCCATGTGTGGGATTCTGAGTTTCTGTGCCTTGGCGACTTTTCTGCAGAGTGCTGCACAATCTGTGTAGCACAGAATTGGGAAAATGTGCGTGTGTAAATGACACCTGCTAGGAAACAGATGCCCAAGCCCATCTGTGGAAGGGACGGCAGGCATTAGTGGACGGGCATTGGATATAGATTACTGGACAGCGGACCCGTGCCTTCATCTTCTCCTACCGTTGGAATTTTGTCTCCAAAGAACATCCAGGGGCTTTTTAAGAATTTGGAAATCCTGCTGAGAAGAAGCAGGTGAACGTCTCTAAGGCTTTGGGGTTTGCAAGTTCTGATTTGTTCTTCAGAAATTAGTATCTTGAAAAACATTTTGAGAGAGTTTTGCTCCAAAGATTCTTGCTCCCTTAACACAGAAATTTATGGCTGACACAGATTATATAAAACCCTTAGAACCCTTGCGAATAAAGACGCCTCAGACCATAACAAACAGGATGAACCTAGGAAGATTTGCTTTTAAATCATTCTGTGACTGAAAGCTATTTGATAAAGCCCCTGACGAAAGATTACTGGAAAAAAGAATTCCTTTGGATTGGTTTGAACATCTGAAAATTAAATAACACAATTTACCGTTACAATGGAAGTTATTTTTTCTTAAAGTGAGGGCAACTAATTACATGATCTGTTAAAATATAAGTGGTGATAAGACATGTTTTGATGTCAATGTGTATCAGAAGGAACACGGTACATTGCAGAATGTTTTTTGATCCAGTACTGCTGCCCCGCTGGGTGGTCAAGTTGACCACACCCAGGAAAGAAGTCAGGTGCATGGGATGGGCCATGCCTGTTTGACAGCAGGAAGCCAGCTCTCCCGACCTCAGTGTCCTTTGGCCTCTGGAACGGATCCTTTTGCCCAGTGGGCAGGGCAGAGCCAGACTGAAGAGTATGGTAGCTGTGGGTTTACTATACATTTATTTATGATGATGAGCATTTTGATGACTTTGTTTTTTTTGCTACTATAAACAATGTTAAAATGAATATGCCTGCATGTGTGCCTTTGCACACATTTTGGGTTTATAAACCCTTAAAAGAGCCAGATTCTTGTTGAGTCAACGGGTCTATGGATTTAAAACTGCCAATATGCCTTCCAGAAAGGTTGTACCAACTTATACACCTGCCAGAATTTTATGAGAATACTTTTTACTTCACACACATGCCAACCCAGTGTGCTATTCAGCTTTTTGATCTTGATTCATCTGAGAGGTGAAAATGACATCTCATGTTAGTATTAATTTGCATTCTCTTATGAGTAAGGTTGAATATCTTTTTATAGGTGAAAAGACCATTTTATCATGTGTTTCTCTGCCAACTCAGTTCACCCTCCTTGTCCTTTTTTATTTTTTGGATTGCTGGTCTTTCTCTTATTAGTTTTCAAGATGCGTTCTTTATATAGGAAGAAAATGATCGCTTTGTCTGTCACATACATTGTAGATCCTTCCCCAGTTTCTCACTTGTCTTGTTACCTTTTTTATGGTACTAGTTCTTTATTTCATAGTGCAGAAATTTAAATCTTGATGCACTCACATTTTCCGTCATTCTCAACGTATGACTTTTTCAGAATGCAATAAGACACTGTGGGATAATAGACTGGGGAATGCCAGGCACCCAGCGCCTTCCCAGCCACCCTTGGTGTGTCTTTTCTGCCCCAAGGACATGTTCGTCGATACAGCGCTTTCCAGAAACACCTGGACAGGGCCCCAGCATGTCTGCCGTTTCATACAGTGTCCCTGGTGTGCAGCTGCCTTAGATTGGGCTCCCCAAGATGCAGACCCTACAGCAGTATTTTGTGGGTAGGAAGTTCAGTGGGGAGTGCTCTCAGCGTTTGGAAGGCAGCTCAAGTGTGTGCCTGCAAACCAGGGCCCAGCCAAAGGGAGCTCTGAGATTGGCACATCCTTCAGAGAAACCCCCAATGAAGCAAGGTGTAAAGGACCCGTACCCTACACTGACTAGGGGTTACTCCCCGGGAGGGGAGGTATTCTTGACATGGCAGCCCCTTTTGCTAAGATCATTTGCTCAACAGAAACAGGCCATGAGCTGTGAGCCCACAGCACTCCTTGGGAAAGGCAGCCTTGGTTCTGCTGGGAGGATCTGCTGGGACATACCCTGTATTCACTCCGCAGACTACTTAGGCTGCCCCAGTTTTGATAGATCTGGTGCTGTGGTCCCTCCCGCCTTAATGCTTTGCCAGCTGATGCTCCTTTCAGTTTTGAGCAGCTTTTCAGTGACCTACAGAAAGGGCAGTAGTGTGCTCACTGGCCTGAGTGAGCATTTTCCTCTTGCTTCTCCCCCCTGGGTCTTTAGAATTCTTTGACACCTTGCACAGAGATGGGAAAGGGCTATAAAAAGCTCCCATGATTGCAAATAAAGTGAACCAGACACAGTAATTAAAGAGATGACTATGGCTGCAAATTTAGGGCTTTGGGGAGATTTTGGCTCATGTGTTTCAGCAGTGAAGGAAGGAGAAACAGGATTGCATTTAATGAGCCCAATGTCCCTGGAGGCCTCCATTTTTCCATGCCTGTTACCCACCAAACCCTATCACACCACCAAGCTGGAAGCTCCTTTCTAGATGGTGTGATAGGCATTGCCAGTACTCTCTGTGGACCCTTTGCCGGGCCCACAACAGGGCGCCTGGCAAAACATCACCACATGTTTGTAGTACCATTTCCGTTTTTTTTTTTTTTTTAAGGGCTGCTGACTCTTCCTGGAATCGGGTTCTCCTGGGGCTTGCTTTGGCTCCTGGCCACCCACTGGGTATGTGGCTGGATCAGGGTACACCATGAAGAGTGGAGTCTGTAGCATGTCCTCTGCGGGCGCTGGGGCACCATCCTGTGGACTAGCAGGCTATGGCTCTACCATCAGAGCTAATGACCCTACACCCCGCTGTTTATCAGGAACTGTGGGTAGAAAGCCCAGCCTCTGGACTCAGGGAGCAGGGCAGCTCCAGCAGGACGGAGCCTCAGGTGCTCACAGGGAAACCTGGCTTATTGACACCTTATATTCTAGCCCATTTCCCCCCTTTCACCCCCTCCGTCTCCTCCGCTCCACTGCTCACATGGAAATCCTTATCTGCCGGCACCAGGCAAGCTTCTAGGTGTTAAAGTTGCCAGGCAAATGGTTCCATCCGGGAAATTGGTGTGCAGAGTGGATGCCCTGCCTTCTCCCCGCGTCTTTTGTGTCTAAAGGCAAAACGAACCACCCACCCGAGACAGGCAAACAAGGACAACAACAACAGTGAGAAACGAGTGTCACCTGTTATGTTACCCACAGAGGACTTATCCTAATTGTCTGGATTGGGCTTTGCAAATGTATGAGTTTTGACGTGGCTGGCTTCCAAAGCTCCATTCCAGGCAGGATTCCAGCCATCCTGCCTACTAATTCTTAACTGGCAGTTTGCACCGTCTTCTTCATTCTTGACATCACACCCAGCACATTGTCAGGCTGAGCCCCCAGGGACTGGAGGAAAAGGGGGTCTTTGGTGAGGAGTACACAATTGCTTCCAGCACCCCCCCACACCTGGTTCTGATGAACTTCTCATTCTGCATGTGCAGTTATTTTCTCTATGTCCATATTGATACTCCATGATGATAAAGATTAAAGGGGGTAAAACAGAGCTTGAGAGTTTTACAACTCCTACCGGAGCTGCGTTGTATTTTCCTATCTGTCCATTTGACTGGAAATTTAAATCATCTCACATTTAGGAAATTGGTAGCCTCATAAGATACGGGATCTGACAGTTTATGGCTCAATCTGCGCCTTGCTGTCTTTAAAGGCAAGCTAGTAAAAATTGAAATTAAGGAAAACAAATAAATACCATAGTCCTCTGATGGTGCATTTTATAATGATCACATCTGCTGCAAAGCGCCTGAAAAATGGCTCTGGACGGCTGCCGGCGCCGCAGATCCGCTCACACGGTGAAGAAGAGCTGAGCAGGAGAGGACGTGGGATAAATGCTCTTTTTACGGCCCTCGTCCCTCCACGCCCTGCCCCGGGGTCCTCTGTGTCCCCGCTCTGGAATGAAATGGACAAGAACCGGCCGCAGGGCTAGGTGTGTGCGCATGCGTGCCCCAGAGGTGGGGGCGGAGGGGGGTTTGGCTAGAAACTGAGCAACTGCTCTTTTTGTGTTCCCCTTTGCTTTGATCTTGGATCCTTGGTAGGTCAGGACGACAAATCCAAAATTCGAGGTTTTAATTGTTACTCAGAATTATAAAGAGAATCATAAAGTATCCGTTCAGAGTGAAGTCCCAGTGAGATTGACTTGAGTTTAGTGCTTTATGAGGAACGTTTCATTTGATTGTAACAAACTTCGGAGGTCAGCGTTATTATCATCCCAGTTCTAAAGACGAGGAGTGCCAGGTTTAGAGCGAGGCCAGGACTGGCTAGTGAAGTCAGGGCGATTGGCCTCATTTGCAGCGCTCTGATTTGAGTTAGGGCGTTGCATGACAGCCTAACATGACTGTTCCAGGCCCAGGGAGAGAGGGGAGCCCTGAGCCCCTTGCTTCGCCCATCACCCATCCTCTTTCCACCTGTTCTGGGTGTGCCTGCCTCTGGGTCCCAGGCTCTTAGCCTCCTCCTGTTGCCAAGTCCTTTCTGCTTATTAAGATATAAATAGCTCACAGTGGCGGATCTGAGGCTTCCCTCAGGGGTGCTGTGTTTTCACCTGGCCCACATTCTAAAACTAAGGAGCTCCAAGCAACAACCCAAGGTACTGGAGCAGACTGTGTTCTGGGGGAGAGGGGTGGTTGGAAGGCTGGAGCTCTGTATTAGTTTGCGTCCGTCCGTAAGCCAACCACAGGGTCAGCAACTTATTTGGAAGGCAAAGGAGACGCTGGCATTGGGTTGGGGGTGGATAAAACCAGGAAAGGGGGGCTGCCACCGAAGCTGCTTTTATGAAGCGGCTACCTCTGTGGGCGACCAGGCGTCATCCCTGCGGGGGGGAACGTGGCAGACATTTGGTCTCCTGCAAGAACTTACGTCTCAGAATTGTCCTGCTCAAAGGGCAAGGGGACCTGGGCATTCATGTGCTTGCTACTCCCTTGGTTGTTGGTTGAGGGCTGTGGGCGGGGCTTGTTAATGCTCTGCTGTTTCTGGCCTGCTAAACAGGCAGCAAAGCAGGCTTAAGTGGTTAGAGAAAGCCCTCGAGCAGAGAAAAGCAGGTGTTGGCACTTGGCCATGAGGCTGAAGATCCTGCCATGGCAAGGCAAGGCAAGGGGCAGTGGGCAGGCCACGGGGCTGCTGCCTGACCTGCCACAGGCTCCTTCCAGCTCCTGGGAACCACAGCCCTGGAATTAGGAATCTCATCCCCAATGGGCATTCCACTTCGCTTCAGTCTCCCTCCTAGCCCAGACCATTCAAAGGGCAAAAAGTGGTACGGGATCCAAACCAGGGCACTGTTGTGTATGTTCATGCATGTGTGTTGGGTGCTGGTGGGTATTAACAAACTTCTCAACACTGGAGGAAATAACGAAGAATTATACTGGTTTGGTGGGAGTTAGATATTTTCTACAGCTTCTCTTTTCTTCTTAAGAAGCTTTGATTTAAAGGCCACGAGATCCTGTTGTTGCTTCTAAGTCTTTACACAATACAATTGAAATCGTCTGCTGCTCTGCACGACAGTAACCAATTCTAGGTATTCCGCTTCTTAATGCACCTATTTATTCAAGTGACAGTGATACAGGGTCTTTGTGTGTTAGCCTACATGACTACTTTAAATGGTAGTTACTAGCCTACATGACTACTTTAAATGGTAGTTACAACGCTTTTTAGCCACTCATTCTAATGATCCCTTTGTAATGATAATGGTACGCAGAGAACTTCCCAGCCTCTGTAAGCAAGCCACAAGATTTTTTTTTTTTTTTTTATTTGACAGACAGAGATCACAGGTAGGCAGAGAGGCAGGCAGAGAGAGGAAGGGAAGCAGGCCCCCCGCTGAGCAGAGAGCCCGATGCGGGGCTCGATCCCAGGACCCCGGGATCACGACCCGAGCCGAAGGCAGAGGCCCTAACCCGCTGAGCCACCCAGGCGCCCCGTGCCACAAGATTTTTTAAAGAAACAAAATAACTAATTCATTCACTAAACAGCTGTTTCTGGAGAGAATAGTTATTTGGCTTAATGCAAAGTTTCCTTCATTTGCAAATTAACGTGTGTATGTGTGTGTGTGTGTGTGTGTGTGTGTGTGTAGTCCAGATGCATATCAACCATTGTTATCAATTAACCAAAAATAGGCATTGGGACATGTCCTTAACTACTGTATCTGTATTGGATATCTGTGGGCATTTGAAGAGGATTCATCTCTCCAGCATCCATCGCCTTCTCCAGTGTGTGTATTTGTAGCCCAGCCTTCTCTCCCTCTCAAGTCACAGGGCAGTCCCATGAGCTAGGCAGGACCAGTCGGAAGCTCCAGCTGATTTCATGCCCTGAGCCCGCAGCACCAAGACAAAGTTTCAGTACCCATCTTCCATGGGAGTGGTGAGACAACGGATGATGGTGGGCATAGAGCGGTGACAGTCACAGCACCAGCATCCACTGTGATCGTGTTCCAACAGATTTGGTGTTTCTTGGTTTGGGGCCCTCTGCAGTTACCTGCATTCATTAAAAAAGTGTTTTTTGAGAGCCCATTTTGAGCTAGCCACTGTTTTAATGCTAGATATACAGAAGTGACTAGAACAGATATCGGTCCTGGGATTGTAAAAAGAACCAGAAATTCCTCTCCTGGAATTCAGGATCCTGCAAAGCAGTGTCACAGGTCCTTTGAACAATAGGCATAATCTCTTTCTCTTCCCTTTGAATCTGAGTTGGCTGATGGTACTGTCACAAATGTGACTCATTCAGGGAGATGAAAATTAGGTATGCATTGGCACCCTGACCGCCCTATGAAGAACTCTGAGCTAGACAGCTAGAGGGGAGGGGTTCACATGGAAAAGAAAACAAGAGAGCCCAGCCACAAACTGGCCAGCTTTGTGCTGACACAGTTAACGAAGGCAGATGGATGAGTAAGCTTTAGTGGAGATCAAACCTGCCCCAGACTGGAGGACCGCTCAGCTGAGCCCAGTTGGAATTGCCACACTATAGAGTTAGGAACTAAATAAATGACTATTGTTTTTAGCCACTGGGTTTTGGTGTGCTTTGTTATGTAGCAGGAGTCCACTGATGCACTCTCTGCCCTCGTGGCATTCATATTCTAGCAGGAGTAGATAGTCTATAAACATGTATATCATATTTTCAGCTAGTGGTAACTGCTATGCGAATTTTGAAAAGAGAGAACAAGGGACTAGAACAGTCAAGAAAGTGTTTTCTGAACAAAATGCGTGAATGGAGGGAGTGACTGAACTTGTGCACAACTGGAAAGTCGCTGTTACAGAGATGGAGGATAGTAGGTGCAAATGGCCTGTGGCTAGAACACGTTTGGTACATTTGGAAAAGGTGAGAATGCCAGGTGGGAGTCGAGAGAGAAAGAGAGAGAAGGAAATGAACCAGGGGCCAGTAATCACACAGAACACACAAAAACGAATCCATGTTTTCAGAGTAGAAAGTAGCATCTATGCTGGACCGGCTTCAAGGGAGGAAATGACCAGGAAGGCAAAACGAGCAAGTCAGGCCGTCTGGAAGAGTACAGAAGTGATATTTGGAAAAAGGGGGCGGGGGAGATAGTGAAGCCATTGAGAAGAGGCCAATACAAAAATGGACAAATCAGATTATTTTCCTGTCATTAGCTCTTTGCTCCCTCTCTGTAAATCTTCAACTTCGCGGACTTTCTTTTTCCCAGGAAAAATCCCCCAGTGGCTGCACTTGGCTGACGTGCTTGCACACCCCCCCCCTTCTTATGCCATGATAGGTATATAATAAGGGACACCATTTTTAATTTTAGCTCAGTCACAAGGTAATTGGGAGGATACATCTGTCATATAAAAGAATCCATCCTTTGATTCACTCGAAAAACTGAAAGTTTTTTTTTGGTTTTTTTTTTCCTGATCCAAGCCACTGCCCTTGTGCTGTGGCAGATTGTACTGAGCTTTCTGCATTGTGTCAGGTTATAAAGGGGCAACCAGTGCAACCTACATGACGGCGAGTTCATTTGTGTCAGAAGTTCAGTTTTATGTGGTTGGCCGAGAACGCCTCAAGCACGGAACCTGGTACCATCTAATTTCATGACGTGGTAATTTACTAAAGAATAGTCTAAAATGGTGGTCCGCCCTCACCATTCCCTGCTGGTAGGAGACACTCAGCACCAAGTGGCAAGCGAAGGCCAGAGGGTGTGTCCAGCGTGATTCCTAGGAAAGCGTGCAAAGGTCTGAGCCAGGGGTGGGGTCCAGCCATGGTGGCAAAGCCGAAAAGATCCAGAGTAGTTATCTGAACCAAAATGTGAGAGACGCAAGATTGGGCTTTGCCATGGGAAAACCATAATGGAGGACCAGAGACAGTGGATCCGAGGACAGGCTAAGGCCAATGGGGGTCTGTGAATAGGTCCCTCTGCTTGGTGCTCAGGCAGATAAGGTGTAAAGAAGGTGCTGGGGGAGCTGGAGGGCAAGGGATGTTTCTCCAGAGAAGACGACCTGAATGCGGATGTAGATGAGCTGGGGCCTTTCCCGGGGTCTGAGGATTGTCCAAGGGGAAGAGCTCACTTTAGGCTCATAGACCCCACTGCGGAGCACACCTGGGACAGCTCTGGCAGGCGAGATGGCTGTGGACACCCCATGATGGTAGGCCGGACGCTGTGGTCTGTGGCCGTGTGCGTGGTTTCAGTTGCAAAGCCTCCAGGCAGTTCTGTCCAGTGGGATTTCTCTGAAGCCGGGAATGCGCTTTCTGCTTGGTAACCCCTCTGTGGCAGGTGAGCCTTGAAATGTGGCTCCTGTGACCGAGGAGCTGTGTTTTAAATTTGGTTTCATTTTAATTGATTAAATTACAAATTTGAATACAAAAACCCACATGCAGCTAGTGGCTGCAAACCATATTGGACAGCCCATTCCAGAACATTGGCCTTCAAGGCCTTGGTCCCTGATCGAGGGATGGGAATATTATAGGAAGTTGGGGCAGAGACTTATTTGGTTTTCTTCTAAGACCTAAAACAAACCCTGACCCAGGGGATGTACTTAAGAAACATTTGTTGAATGTGTTAATTCAGGAGAGAGGAGGATGTCGAATCACACTTAACACTCTTCCATCAATATGCATTTACAAAGCGGGGCCCCACGATCACCATCTTGGTTCCTCTTCTGACGGTGGCTTCTAGGGATCTGGGATGACTATGTCCAGTCTTCTCTTTGAAAGCCCCTGGCTAGGGACAGGACCAAGACAGAGAGCCTCCATCCTCACTGTCTTTAGATCATTCTCTTACCTCCTCTTTGGTTGTTCCATATTACAACATTATAAGACGTATTAATCCTTATGGAGAAGATATTACTGAAAAACTATGCTCATACATTGTAAATGCTCTCGTCTTCAGAGAACTATGATCCAGTTTTCCTACCTGGGTAAATAGCCACTATTAGAGCCATTGATTAAGAACCCACTTTGTGTTGCAATGAGCACCGGCTATTTTAAGTGTCGAGTCACAGAATTATACATCTGAAACAGATATTACACTGGATGTTAACTAATGGAAATTTAAAAACTCTTAAGAAGGAAAAAAAAAAAAAAACAAAAAACCTCACTTTGTGCCAGGCACAGAACGAGGTCCTTTGTAAATAGTATTTTCAATCCTTACAAGAATGCTCCCTAAGATTTTCATCTCCCTATTCCAAATCAGGAAGCTAGCGCTCAGAGAGCTTTACGTGACTTGTCCAAGGTCACACAGCCTCCACGTTGTTGAACCATACGTCCCTCCAAAACCCATGCGCTTTTCACTCTCTGCAACAACTCCAAAATTTGGTGGTTGTGTCCTCCAAGGAGCCCAATGGCAATAGATTGCAGTAGAGAAATAAAGTTCGCTGCCAGCAGCTAGTTTTGTGAATATATAATAACTCGGAAGAAAACAACCCATTATCTTAACATGCTCCTTCTTCCCCAGCCCCCATTTAATTATGCGTACCATACAGAAATGATAGCCACCTGAAGCACAGGCCTGCCCAGTGGAAGAAGATGGTATTTATCCTAGATGATGAATTGCCCCACATAGGTAATAAATCTGAGAGAGCTTCATGAGGAGTAACTACTGAGAGAAAAGATAAGAGTTTCCATGGGGAAGCTGGGGTGGGGGTGGGTAATGATTGTGGTAAGTTTATTTATGCTGCCACTTTGGGCTTTTATGGGAAATCCTAAAAGCCACGTCTCTGGAGCTGGAAACTTGGCAGGAAGACAAAAGAAAATGTTGTCCCATTTCTATTCAAGTGGTTACTCACATGACGGCCATGGGAGTTGTTCTCTTTCCAGCAATAGTTGAACCTCATGTGCTGTAATCAGAAGGGGGAAAGGAGCCTAGAGTCAGGTCCAGATGACTCCCTTGTCCCTCACTTTCTGCCAGTTCACAGCACCTGTCGGGCGGTGGTGGCCGAGTGAGGTTCCGGGAGAGCGAAGCCCTGCTCTGCCTCCTTTTCATCAGGACCGAGCCTGCAGGGACCAGCCAGCTCGGCAGTCAGACTCCCAGTCGTTTTGTCGGAGAAAAGCTGAAGACCACGAAGAATGAAGAAACCATAAGGTCCCAGGTGCACTTCTTCCTTTTGTGTGAGTTCGAAAACATCGCAGAGGGGTGGCGTGACTTGTCAGGGGGCCCTAGGCCATTCCCCAGAATCCCAGTCCAATCCTTCTTGAAACCCTTCTTGGGAACCAGTTGGCCATGACCGCGATCCCCATTGCCCCATGTCCCTCATCCCAGCCGTAGTTTTTGTCATGCCCTGACTTTTTCTCAACACTCTTCTGGAAGCACAGTTAGCCATGGATATAAGTCCCGAGATGCTGGTCGCTGCTGCCATCTTCTAACCGGCGCCAAGCCCTAGCACCTGGCAGATTTGGCTCATGGGGAGACTGGGGTTGTGTGGCAGGCCAGCTGAGAGGTCCTGTGACTTAATTCAATGGGAGCTTGTGCCATGCAGCCTCAGGGGGAGGAGTAGCAACCACAACAGGTGTGGTGATAGCGTAGTCAGAGCCACTGCAGCTAAACACTCAGGGAGCACCTCCCATGTTCCACATGTGCCCTGTCTCCATTAATTCTCAAAGTCTGCCTAGGACATGGCTCTTGGTCCTCCCTGCCTGGTCTGAAGAAGGAAACCAAGACCAAGAGAGCTCCATCGTTTGTCAAAAGTCACGCCCTGCTGTGTCTCCCTCCAAGCCTAGGTCTTCCTGTATTGAAAGCTCCCCTGCACTCTGTGACTCCCTGTCCTTTCCCCCGTGAACTGCTCTCGCAAGTCTGGTTGGGGTCCCACTGGGGGCCTCCCCTCCCCACCAGGACCCTTTGTGACCCATGGCCCCCCTGGGCCCTGAGGGAGCATGCCCATGCCAGAAGTCTCCGTGGTTCAGAGGCTCCACTCGCCACATCTGAAACTTAGACCCTGCAGTCAGCTGCTCACCACAAGGGAGATTCTGCTGTTTCTGAATACTTCCTTAAAATGCCAGAGTAAGTTCCAGTTCAGAAACCAGCAGGGGCTTCAAGCTGTATTTACTGTGTGGCCACCCAAAGCATTCTCTCCCTTCAAAGCCATGGTGCCAGCACGGGTTCCGTTCCTCTCCTGGCCCCCGAATCCTTCACTTTCTTGTTCCCATGTTCTTTGGTGCTTGTGTGATCACGATGTCACTTCAGTGTTACGTAGTAACTGCTGTCTAGAAATGGTTTCAGCGGTAGACCGAGGCGCATTTCTGCGTAGAAGGCCAGCCTCAGAGCCTTGTCCTTTGTGCAGTGGGGCTGGGGATAGACTGCCTGGTCACAGAGGGGCTCTGGACAGCCCTTGTCTTGAGCCTGGTGATCCACAGTGCAGGGCCCCAGCCGTCTTGGCGGTTTTCCGCCTGGGCACCCAGACTGAGTAGAACCAGCTGCGGACTGCTGTGCCCGAAGCCCCGGGAAGATTCGGGGAGGTGGGATCTTGGGAAAAGCAACTAAAGGCAGGGAGAGAGTACAACTATAGAATCTGGCAGAGCTTAATAAAATCAAGGAACAAATCCTCTTGACCCCGTAGTCCCTGCAAAAAACTCTAGCTTCAAAACCGAAAGAACATATGTAAGGGTTGGATGCACTGATGTACGGACACAGACACACAGCAACATCTAGAAGAAAAAGTCCATTGACAGGCAAATGATGGTACATGTTTCCTATGGAATATTACGCACCTATTTAAAATTCCACTTAGGTTCGGGAGGATGTCCGTGAGGCTTGTTAAAAGGGAGAAGCAATCTCAGGATAATATGTGGATTCTAAGTCAAGTTTTGTAAAAGGGCGTGGACCACATCCAGAAGCAAGCAGAAGACTGTGCCTGCTGCACGGGTGTGTGCTCGAGCTGGGACAACATCGGAGAGCCAGGCGGGGTCAACGAGGGTGGCCTCCGAAAAGAAGAGGCAGGGGGTTGTAGATTTTCTTTTCTTTGTTTTGGGAGCACATGTTGCTTTTACAAGTAAAAGATGGAAATAATAGTTGTTGTTGGGACAGCAGGAGCTTCAAATAGCACTTCTGAAGCCGAGGAAACAGAACGGGAGTAGGGGAAGGTGAGACACTGGCCGAGGGACCGCAGCTTCCCCACCGTATATATTGTATATATCCTCTTGTGCCCTGAGCTCCTGCACCGGACCCGGCTCAGGTATTGCCAGGGTATTGTGATCTGGGGAGCCAAGGTCACCCCCAGCTTCTGCCCCCCTCCATCCCGACACACATACCCCCCACCCCCTGGGTAGTGGGACAGGCAGGAGTCTGAGAGCTCTGGAGGATATCATTTTTTATAATCAGGCATTGTTGAGGTGGTCACAGGATCTTAAGATAGGGATGACTCGTTGGAAGATGGAGCCCACGAAGCCATTGGTGCCTTAATTGGGAACTAGCTCGTCAGGTCATTCTCTTGCGTCATTGTCTGTGATTTGGCAGAATGACCCAAGAAGCCTGCAAGTAGACACTGAAAAACAGTTCTGGCAGATGGCGTCTGTCTTGCTGAACAAACATTTCCCAGCTCTGTTGGCATATCAGAGTCATCTACTGTTTTTGGTATTTTGATAACATAAAAACGATCATCGTTGTTGTCGTCATCATCACTAATGCACGCTGAGTGCTTATGTTCTAGGAACTCTGCCGATGGCTTTCTCTCCATTATCTCATTGTCTCTGCCCAGCGCCATGTGAGGTAGGTTCTATTATTAGCCTTATTAGACCAATAGGGAAACTGAGCCAGGATTCCAGCACTTGCCTTCAGACTCCAAACCCACGTTCTTTGCACGCTTGGGAGGTTGGTCGCTACCACAGGTTTGGTGGGCTCAAACCAACCACCTGGAATCAAACAGTGATGAAGGTAAAGTAATATATTTGGGGTCTGCCCCCCAGCATCAGTTCATTAGTCTGGAAGAGGTATGCTCAGATTGGAAACAGCCTGGTCGCTGACAAGAAGCTAAATCCCGAGTCCACAGTATGACATAGTATTCAAACATCAGTCTCATGGTGCTTTGGCAAAACCCTTGACTTGCCAGGTTGTGAAGTCACAGGCCTGTCCTACACCCTTGTTCCAGACCCATCAGGAATAGTCTTCACTTGGAATCATACCTTTTACAAAAATATAAGCAGGCCTGAACAGGAGTGTGTCCAGAGAAGTGTGACAAGGCATTTTCAAGCCGCTTAGTACCTATTTTGGGCCACGATCTCTGGTGGGCACTTCCCTACCTAGTCTCATTTACTTCTCTAAGAGGTTTGTTCTCAGTCCCTCACACAGGAGAAAAAGAGGGGTAGAAGGCCCAGGAATGTTGCCCCAGGTCCCATGTCTGATAGTTGGAGAACTGGAATGTCTTACCAGGTGTGTCTGATACCAGAGCCTAGGACTTGCCTCCAGCGAGGCCCCTGGGGTTGGTGGCCTACAAGTAACAGGACAGGAAATTCAGGCTGAGCCCACAGCAAATGGGACTTTGGTGAAAAAAAACAGTAATCCTCTTCCCATATCTGGACAAGTGTCTTTTATGAGGACGTGTTTTGTTGGGGCCACAGAATTGTTGCTATGGTTATTGTTTTCTTTGTAAGGAGGATTTTACTAGTGACCCTTATTTCTTACTTTACAAATTGCAGGTAGCACGAGGCTTGCTTGTGTAGCTTCTGCAGCTGCCAAGTGTCACCTCCAATTAAAAGGCGCTGGCTTGCCGGTTTGTTATGGTGACCGCAGTGCCATATGGAGTTGCCTGCCTGCTTGATTCATTTAAGTTACCCACTGGGCTCCAGGGGAGAAGGAGGGAACTTTTGGTGTTCTGAGCAGCTTAGAAAAGCTGTGAGTAGCAGGACCCCAATCTCCCCAGCAAAGCCCCTTCTACCAAATAGGGCCAGTTGCCCATTTAAACCCAGGGCTTCATGGATGCAGTGGGCTTTCCGTTTGTACAGGTAATCAAGCGGGGTTTGTATCTGTCAAAAATTCTGTGTGAGGTTAAGAGATGGGAGGACACGACCTCTGTATTTCCATTGTTTTGGCTCTTACCTAACAGGCCCTTCGTATCCGTCCTGTGGTTCACCTGCCTGCTGTGTTTTCTCCCATGCCCATTTTCCGCCAGGAAAATGATGACTAGCAAATGGAAAGGAAAATTGGTGCTCTGTTTGCATGTTCCCCACCAACAGGTATTATCTTTTTTTTTTTTTTTAAGATTTTAGTCATTCATTTGACAGAGACACAGCGAGAAAGGGAACATAAGCAGAGGGAGTGGAGAGGGAGAAGCAGGCTCCCCACTGAGCAGGGAGCCTGATGCAGGGCTCCACCCCAGGACCCTGGGACCATGACCTGAGCAGAAGGCAGATGCTTAACGACTGAGCCACCCAGGTGCCCCCAAACAGGTATTATCTTAATGAGAAAATACAAGCTAGGAAGAGCCCATGACTACAGCCAGATCTTTTACTCAGTCAGGGCTCCCTTTGCCTACAAGTAGCTGGGTATCGTTTTCTGCCCGTGAATTTGTCTCTGAGCTATTGCAGGATTCTTGAGGGTGGACCTTTACAAATGGTGTTTGACTTCCCAGGGACAGAGGGGGCTTCTGGAACAGATCTAACGCTGGCATTTTGGAAGGGTGTAGAGGGAATGCTTATTAGATCAGCTCATTGAACGAGAAAGACTAATTATAAGGACAATTGCTAGATTTTCTTGTTTATAAACGTTAATGAATAAATGGTGTGATGATGGCTTGAAAACAGCAATGTCATGTCTTTTAGTTTATGTAACTAAATTTAAAATGTGAAGTCTGTAGTTAGACTTCCACGTCTGGAGCTATGACGTGCGGATAATATGTCCTTAATAAGAATAATACTTGCAGTTTTTATTGTTCATTTCAGAATCCCAGCCTGCCCCTGGATTTAATCTGCATGGTGATTTTGTGTGATACTTGCTCGGTTAACATATGTGATGTTACAGGCCCTCTTGTGATAGGGCGATCTGGGTTCACAGGGTGCCCCCCCAACCCCCACCAATGAGGATGACTATCCTTTCCACATGAACGCGGTGTTATCATCATTTTCCTCCCCTACAGCTTCTAGCTGCGTAGTCTGAAGCCTGGTAAATTTTGTGGAATTACTTCCGTAGGATTACCATTAAAACGTGAATCGGCTTCCAGAGTTTGCCACCAGCATGTCTAGAACACCTGAAGTGTGCTGCGGCTCTGACTTCGAAGTAGGGATGGGATGTAAATGAGGAAGGCAGAGGCACCTATGAGAACATTGTAAGGACACTGAGCAATGGCGGGGCACACTTGACAGCGTTGGGGATCGCGAATGTGGTGCGTCTGCGCGGAATATGGTCGCGAGGCTCTTCTGTATCTACTCTGTACGTTTCTGCATTTGTGAGGCGAGCCCTACAGGCGGAATGAGGCTCTGCTGCTCAGATGCCCGTGGGTGAGATCTGGAAGGGGGGACCGAGGGCATCTTTCTCCTCCTGTTTCACTTGGCAGGTGAGGTCATAGTTGGTAGGGAGGCAGCTGTAACGGGGCTCTAGCCCTCTGATCTTTGGATCGCTGATACAACATGGTGTGTTCTCCAAGAGCTGTGGGTCAGGATTTTAATGTAGAATCGGCTGATTTATAAAGCAGACCTTTTATTTTACATTTTCTTCAGACTAACCTAAAAGTTGCAGAGATGGTACGAAGAGTTCCCATACGTATCAAACCCCGTCTTCTCTGTGATTAATAACTTACACGGGTATGGCACATGTGTTAGAATTATTGAATGAATATTGGTATATTATTATTTTTTAAAAATATTTATTTTATTTATTAGAGAGCAGGAGAGAAAAATAAGCAGGGAGGAGGGGTAGAGGGAGAGGGAGAAGCTTTTATGTGGGAGTTGACCCCAGGACCCTGGGGTCATGACCTGAGCCGAAGGCAGACACAGCTGAGCCCCCCAGGTACCCATTAGTATATTATTATTAACAAGCATTCATACTTTATTCACATTTCCTTGGTTTTCACCTTTGACCCTCTTCCTGACCCAGGATCCCATTCAAGATACCACAAGACACGTAGCCATCATGTCACCTCTTGGCTGAGACAGTTTCTCACACTGGTCTTGTTTTTGATGACCTTGACCATCTTGAGGATCCTGGTCGGGTGTTGTTCAGAGAACCTCTCGGATAGGATTTTTGTGATATTTTTCTCATAATTCGCCTGGGGTTCTAGATTTTGGGGAAAGGAAGACCACGCAGGGACAGCACCTTTCTCATCACATCACCTTAAGGGTACGTATTATCAGCTTGACTCGTCACTGTCACTGAGGGGATTAACCTTGATGACCTGACTGAGGGAGTCCTGGTCAGGTTTCTCCCCTGGAAAGTTACTCCTTCTTCCCTCTTTGCAAATTGTGCGCTTTGGAGGGAAGTCACTCTGCAACACTTAAGGGCTGGGGAGTTTGCTTCACCCGCTCGAGGGGGAAAAACCCACACAACTGATGTGGAAGTCGTTTGCATGGGAGATTTGTCTTTTCCCCCCAATTTATTACTTTGTTCTTTTATTCATATCTGTCTTCGAGTTATAATTCACTACCACATTATTTCGTTACTCCAAGAGTTCCAGCTTTGGCCATTGAGAGCTTTTTCACTTAGCTCAGGTGTCCCTTCATGATGCCCCAACCACCACCACCGTCATTCAGGTGGTTTTTTGTTGTTGTTAGTTTTTTTTAACACTTTATTTTTTGGTACTACAAGAAGCTTTAGGCTTATCTTATATATTCCCTGCCTCAAGCCAAGAATCAGTCATTGATCAATTGATTTTTAAATATTGCCTCCAAAAAAAAGTTTTGCTTTTTTTTTTTTTTTTTTTTTTTTTTTTTACAGGAATAATGGGCAGAACAAATAAAATGTATCTGTGGGTTAGATCTGAGCTAACTCGTTTCCACTGCCAGACACCATTTCCGGATTGTTCTGTGCTCTTTCTTCACCTTTAAGTCCAAATCTGTCCTCATTCTCCTTATTCACACCCAAGTAGAGATGGCCATCTGTGACTCGCTTATTTTAAAGGTAGTTAGTCTGATAAATCCCTTGGCAAGTGTGGTAGTCGATGCAGAAGAAGTCCAGTGATCCCGTACCCTGTCTTCTCCACAAAAAGGGAAGTCCACTTGCAAACAGAATAACAGATAAGCAAGATATGACTTTGCAGTAAAATCCAACTGTGCCAAGTCCAACAAGCAGGCAATGTACGATCTAGTCCAGACAGCACATGGCCCCCTGTGGAGACTCGAGTTGTCACTCTGCAGGAAAGAGGACTCATCATGTTAGCAGAGCCTCTGATTGTGAACAGAAAGTAAAAAAAGAAAAAAGAAAAAAATCAAACGTTCGAGCTTCGAACATCTTTGGGTCTTCCAGTTTGAGACCCCCACGTGGGAGGCCGTTAGTGATGAACCTGCAGTAGAGTTTCAGGCATCGGGCTGTTCCGCCCGTCTTCCCCAGATCCAGCATCGTGGTGGGAGGCCCTGGGTCTGAATGCATGGGCACCTGCCACTCACCTGAAGGCTAGGCTGACTCTGGCCCCTTCTCAGTCTATTGTCAGTACCGTCGGTGGGAAAGCCGAACCATAGTGCGCACACAAGGAATTGTGCTGTCTTGCTCTATGTCCTGCTTTTCCTCCCTTCCTTCTTTCTGCCCTCCCTCCCTGTCCTTCCCTCCTTTCTTCCTTTCCTTTCCTTTCCTTTCCCGCCCTCCCTCCCTCCCTCCCTCTTTCTTCCTCCCTCCCTCCTTCCCTCCTTCCTTCTTCCTTCCTTCCTTCCTTCCTTCCTTCCTTCCTTCCCTGCCTCCCTCCCTCCCTTTCTGCAAGCATTTTCAACCATCCCAGTCTGGCTGGGGTGCTCTGGAACTCAGGGTTGCGGTCCGATAACCAGGACTACTTAGAAGGGGAACTGGAGGAGAGTTTGCTGGTGTGTTAAGTGGGTAGAGTCTTGGGGCACAGAACCAAGTTCTCCCCTGCTGATCCAGTGCCTGGGAGCCAACCCCCGCCAGACTTCTGTTTGGGGGAGCCCCTCAGCCGTCAGTGTCCCCCTCTTTCCCGAGCTTGAGCCACGCCTGTGAAAGTCTCTTCCCGGCGCAAAGAAAGCCAGGGTGGTTTGCTAGTTGGTGCCTCCCTGCGTCTCTCTTACCGATACTCCCAGACCTAATGAGCGTCTACGCTGGAGGGGAACCCCTCTGGAAGCCACCTGCTCTGCTGTGGCAGGATTAATGGAATCAAGTGATGCAGCAAAAATGCCATGACAGAACCTTATGCTGCTGATCCTCGTGGTATCATTTAGCTAAAGAAACCGTAAACAAAAACGAAGAAGAAGAAAACAGCTGGTGGTATAATCCTGCTCTGTTCTTGCGGAGCAAGCAAAGGGGGAGTGGGAGTCCTCATTTTCACATCTGAGAGGGCTCTCTATTGATGGAAACTTCTAGGGAACTGTGTACGTGCGTCCTTGTGCTTCCTCATGATTGTGAAATGGGGGAGCCAGGATTTCGCCCCGGCCCCTCCCTCTCCAAGATGGTCCTTTGTGAACCTCGAGGGACCTTCACTTCAAACAACTCAATTTCAGGGATTTCAGAGCCCTTTATAAACCCAGCATCGAGGAGGAGCCTGTTCTGTCCCGTGCTTCAGGAGGAGAGAAGCCAAAGCTGTGAATAAACACGGGCCGTCTGGTGTGGCCGGGGACTGGGGACACAAAGGCAGAGTCTGGCATTTGACTTAAATCCATGGGCAAACAGAACTCGCTGTTTCTTGACAAATTTCAGATTTGGCTCTTGAGGGGAAGAACTGTGGTTGCACCTTTGTCCCCAGACCTAGAATCAGGCCCTCAGATGTGCCCTCAGTAAGGCTGGGATTGGCGGGAGGTGCCGGCAAATGGGAAGAGTTGGGGGTGTTAATGGCTATGGCAGATGCGGGGGTTACTCACTTTGCTTTTGAACCGCAGCCCTATCCACTTTCTGGGGATCGGACTCCCCACTCCTGAGAAGGCAGATGGTCTGCTTTAGAGCCCATACGTTGGCTGGAGCCTCCTCTGTGAAGTTTGTTGTCCTGATGGCAACTACTCTTGCTTTTTGGTTTTGTGGGTTTTTTTGTTTTGTTTTTTGAATCAACTCAAGCTCGTGCCCAGAGCTGGATGGCCCTGGAATGGTGAACAATACTGGAGGGCCGGAGGACGAATCCGGCGTGAAATTATTACAGTGTAAAAGAGCCCTTTTAAGAAAGTCTCAGTTTCTGACAGTCCGGTTCTGGGCTTTGGGAATGATAGATAAATGGTGATCAACGGTTGCTGAGTCGTGATTTGGGAACCTAGTAGCCGGCTTGTCCCAGTCAGTGTTCTCTAGGTCCTAATTTCATGGAGGAAAAAATTACATAAAATCATTTAGACTTCCAGGTAGGATTTCTGTGACTTAATACCGAGCACAGTATTGAGGTTAATGAAAGCGAACATTTAGTGAATGTTTAGGCTCTGCCGGGCCCTGCACTGAATTAACACTTGACATAAAATATTGAATTCCATCATCAGAAATCCTATGAAAAATTACGATTTTCCCCGTTTTACAGATGGATAAACTGAAGCATGAAGAGGTGAAGCCCTGTGCTGGTAGAGGGTGCAGCAAATGAATTGGCAGGCTGGGACTCGAACCCGGGGATCTGGGTTGAACTCTTAGCAGCTGAAGGAGTGCGCACTCCTCTGTGGATTTCTGTTAAAGCCATCCTGCTCCTTCCTCTGGGCTCCCAACTCCCCTCCTCCGCTGCAGAAATTTAGGTGTCTTATTTGGGAACCCCCAGAAGTTCCCTTAGCAGTGATAACACCCAAATTCACACCCACCCCGAGCACAAACGGGGCCGTGGCCTTGCCGTGCGTCCTACAGGTGTTGGCTCAAGTACACCCCGCCAGTCAGCTGAGTTCATGGAGTGGAACACATACCAGACGAGCCAAAGCCCAGAGCGCATGAAGGAAGGATCTGTTCCATCAATCTGTGTGAATATTGGAAGAGTACTTAGGGGCGGTGTTCTCTCAAATGACGAGTGTGGGCAGGTGCTAAAGCAAAGCCCAGGTCCCATAAAATCCCCAAGGGCAACTTTGCCCGTTCCCACTGATTGAGAAGGGCCTTTAGCCGAGCCTTACTTGCTACCAGCTCCGCCATTTGTTTTCCCTTTAAAGATTTTCTTTTTCACCTTCCCCTTTGGTAAATGCACACGGTGTCTCCACATTGGCTTTTCGCAGCCGACCGAGGGGATCTGTTTCCTGCAACGTGCTTTGTTGCTTTTCCAAAATAGGGCTCTGCAAGGCTCACACTCTGATCTTAACGTTTCCAGTGTATGCCTTAGATTCTTTCTGTGTCCTCCCTGTGGCCAGGTGCCTGGAAATTGGGAAGAACGCTAAGAAAGGTGCTTACCGGGAAGGTAAGATTTCGAGCCCATTGAGGAGGGAACGTCAAAGAAAGTAGTATACACATCCACGCTAGAAACGTGCTCCCATAGTTAGAAATGACGACGTAGAAAGCGAGAGCTCTAACGTGGTTGAGGAAAAACACACAGTGTCAAATGCTTACAAGTATTTTTCGTCTCATTTCTGAAAAACAAAAAACAAAACCAACCACCAAGCAACACTCTGTGTTTTCCCGTGGACGTACACACCCGTGGACGCAGGTGGGTATGACAAGGGCAGACGCAGTACCAGCCACCCTATCCCCCTCAGGAAGGACAGAACCAAGGGTACCAGGAGTGGACCGTGGGACAGAGGATTTGATCCTTATCCATATGGTTTTCATGGGAAAAGGTATTGATAGATGTGTTAGGAAATTAAGCATGTACACTAATAATTTTATCTTCGGGGAAGGCCATGGTTGCTCCCCCAAATAGGAGATTTCTGCTCCTGTCTCAGTGCGTGAAACCCTTACTGCCTGGAGTTAGAGTGGAAATGAGAATTTCCCTGGACTAGGTCGCAGGGAGAGCCCACCTTCCAGCCAAGCCCAAATGAGTGAGAATCTCCTTGAGGTCAAGTTCTGTCTGTCCATGGCCAGGGCAGCTGAGCTAAGGGAGCCCCATCTGTGCCTTGCGTGGGATGCCGTTAGCCAACTCTACCATTTCATCTGGCAGTCACCCTGGCCAAGAGTTGAATCTCCAAGGAGAGTTTGTCAGTGTTCAGCATTTTTTTTTTTTTCTGGAGTCTATACCAGCAGCTCTGTCCAAGCAGCTCACCTCTTTGGTAACTTTTCTGAGGCCAGACACTTCTTGGGCAGGCAAAGCAAAACAAAACCCCAAGCCAAGGAACAATGTGACTGTAACAGTGACGGCATGTCTCATTAATAATGACTTCCACCATCTGTGCATTCTGATGACCAAGAAGACAAGTACGTTGGAGTTGAAAGACAACCCAGAACATCAAAACCTACATGCACTGAGCACCCCGTCCCCCTGGGGACCTTGCCTTCCTGGACTTCCCGTGGAACTGACGTGGCCCCGATTTACTGGCCCCCACGTACCCTGCTGGTCTTGAGTGCTTCTGGACTGCCCTGCCCCCTCTCGTGCCTCAGAGGGTTTTCTACTAAACTGCTGGGCTGGGGGGAAAATGGATACAACTCTGGGTGGGTGGTCTTAAAAAAAGCAGGCCTGGGCGTCAGGTTGGGGGGCGGTAGATGGTGTGAGGAGGGAGGGTGGGCAGCAGAGGTTCTGGAGATGGGACAGCTGGCGAATGGGGTTAAAGTAATTCCTGTTTGCTCCCCCAGTGTGTCCGAGACTCGGGTTGTTGAGATGGGGGTATTGCTATCTGTGTACCTTGGCTTATTTTCAGTTTAGGTTCGGTCCTCCCGCTCCCCCCATTGATCTCTTTGCTTCAGGGTTCCTTAGAAGAGCGGATACCTCAAGTGGCCGTGAGGTACTGTGTGCGCAGGCTGAGCGGGAAGCCAGCACCCTAGCTCTGCCCTCCGCCTGATCACTGCCCCCCGTCCCCCCCTGCTCTTCTGTGCAGGCATATGGAGCCTCCCGGCTCCTGCAGACTTAGCCTCTCTGCGCCCCGCCGTCCCCCCAAGACCGCGTGAAAAACTCAGTTTTCCGATTGTGTTATTACAAAGGCAAATAGGTAAGGTTATATCTTAAAATACCTCATTTGACCAGAAGTTTATCCCCCCTCCACCTTGAGATTTTAAGGAAATGAGAGCATTTTCTTTGATTCTCTGGTTACTGATGGCTCAATTCCAGCCACCGACTTGGGAACCTGGGTGAGCCCCGCGCTGCTGGCCAGCTGCTCTATCTTGGGAATCCCGAGGGCGCTGGACACATTGGAAGCAAGCTCCTGGCTGGGTTTCCCAACACTTACTGAACAAACTCGGATAAACTTGTCACAAAAGAGGCCAAAACTCAAGGGACAAGGGTTTGGAAGAGAGAAAGGGAGAGACCTATTCTGGGAGCTGGCAGGCAGCGGAATCAGCTGGGTTAAGACGTAACACCTGACCTTTCTGCCCACCAGATGGATACGTTGAGGTGGGGGGGGGGGGGTTGGGGGGGGGTGGCGGAGATGCCCGAGAGCAGGCAGAGTGGCCATGATTGTGAGGGGGAGTACTGTGTGATCGCAGGCCGGGGGTGGGGGGCGCGCGGGTGCGATCTTCCAGGTAACCCGTTCCTGATAGGGCTTTTTGGGTCTGATGGTTGGAATGTTCTGGTCTTGGAAAAATGTCTTCATCAGTGTCTCAAGAAAGCGCGGTTAAGAAGTAAGCACATCGGGTTTTAGTGGCAGCCTATGACCACCGGTCTTGTCTGTTTCTGGTCTTGTGGACAACCTCACCCCAAAGGTCTGCAGGCCCTCGGGCTTGTGCTGACTTGCCACGGGAGTCAGCCCTGTCCCAAAATGAATGACATTCTGTTTCCTCTCATAAAGTGCTTTTCAGCAACTAGTAATCTGGCTCTTCTCTGATACTAAGTTGCTTGCTGGTTGGTTGGTTTGTTTGTGTAGTTTTTTGTGGGTTTTTTTGTTTTTGTTTTTTTTTTTTTTGCAGCCCCTTGCTCAAAGAAACAAAACAAGCAAGCAAGCAAATGAACAAAAAAAAAAAAAAAAAAAAAAAAAGAAAAATCAAAGCATAAGGATGTTTTAAAGTGAGAGTTTAGTGGCCCTGAATCTCAACAGGTTTATCAAGAAAAGTTAAAAAGACAACTACCTCTTAACGAATAATAATTGTGCCATTCCCATTTAATTCCTGCAAGTCCCTGTGAGCTAGATACTCTGACCCTTGTCAAGGATGATCTTTACACGCCTAGATGAAGGCAACGTGCCTGAGGTCACGCAGACAGAGTCGGAGCCGAGACCAAAGCTGGTTTTTTTCCCCCCTATGCTTCACTTGCTCTTTCTTCTCTCTCTCTTTTTAAGATTTTATTTATGTTTTAGAGAGAAAGAGAGAATGAGTACGGTGGAAGGGCAAAGGAAGAGGGAGAGAGAATCCTCAAGCAGACTCCCGGGGCTGAGCACAGAGCAAGTTATTGGGCTTGAGGCAGGGCTCCATCCCAGGACCCCAAGACCATGACCTGACCAAAGGCAACGCTTCCCCAGCTGAGCCTCTCAGGTGCCCCCATTGGCTGCTCTTCCTCTCTGGAGCTCTCTCACCAGGGGTTCTGACGCTGGCTGACTCCTTCTTCCCTTCCAGGGCTCAGCTGATGGGGAACCTGCTTGGAGGGCAACCACTGGGTCATTCTTGATCGTATCACACGGCGGTAGTGCCCACGGCATTTGTGAAGATCTGGCATTCTTTTTCCTTCTCCCTCTCTCTCATGCCTGTATTGTGTGTCAGTCCATTTCCCTCTGTCCTTAATCCCGACCCAAGTATATGAACTCCACTATAGCAAGGATCTTTCTCTCCTGTTTGCTGTCTCCTTGGCATATAGTATGTGGCCACTAAGGGGTTGTTGATGGACTGAGTCCACAGTCCGTATGCCCATCACCTTAGTTCCACACTGTCTGTGGAAGCTTGCTGTTGCTTTGACTTAAATTTGCTACAACTCAGGGAAAAAAAAAATCGTACAAAAATTTTTTTTGTAAACAATTTTTTTTTTTGGTAAAACACTTGCAGAAAAATAATTGTAAATCGAGGTAATATGACTCAGTGAACAGGAAGCATGGGCTCAAGATTGACGGGTTATGTGAATTTTGACATGTGGTGTGAGTTGTCTGATGTTACAGCTTGATTTCCTTACAACAATGAAGGTCAGGGTAGCTCAGCAATGGTTGTTGTCATGGAATCCTTACTAAGACATGGCTCACCACCAGCATTACCAAATAAAAATATTACAGGAAGTGATGAGCTCCAAGATGGTCCATTATAAGGTGTTTTCTGGAGAGAGGTCTCAAAAGCCCGGAAAAAACAATGACTCAGCTGACAGGACATCTAGCAGAGAGCTGTTTGTGAGCCCTACTTTTCCATCCAGTGGTGATATCAGTTGATGTTCTGCGACACTCCCGTGTCCTGAGAGCCCCATCCGTCTGGGAGACAAGACTCTCCAAGGAATTGGCTGACATCACAACTCTGGAGGATTTGGGGGGCTTCTCTAGATCTGCCTAACTTAACCAAATCTGATAGCTCAGAACTTACTGTGCTCCCAAGACCCTTTGAGTGTCAGAGGGGTAAGAGAATCAGAGCCTAGCCAGCTCTTCTGTCGAGAGCCTTTGGGGTCTGGGTGGGAACGCTGCACGGCCGGGGAGCATCCCAGAGTCCTGGCAAGGATTCTCTCTCAGTAGAAACCATCTCTGGGGTCCAAGGCGGTGCGTGTTGACGCTGACTACCTAATGGCTGCTAAATTGTGACTTGCCTTGTCATTGTTCTCTCAAGGTCCAACTTACTACTTTGCAGAGCACTTTGGAACAGATAGGATCTAATTCCATTCCAGGATAGCAGTGAGTGACTGATAAATATTTCAGGCTGTAATTTTCTCTTGTTTCACGGGGACTTACGTGTATCTCTCTTGTGCACCCCGGAGAAAGTACATTCGGAGCAGGTACTTCCCAGCTGAACATCTGCGTCCCTGTATACTCAAGTCTCCAAAAATATCCTTTTGTAATTACGATCTTCAAAGACGTCCGTCAGCGTTAACCAGACAGCAGTGTTGGCAGATGCCTTTTCTAGTCTTAAGACCAGAAACGGTGAGGCTGAGTGGCTCCGCTTTGGTGTCAGATGGGGAAAGCCTCTCCTGGCGGTGGTCTGGCCTCACTCCCATTGCTCATTCTCTGAGAGGAGGCTTGGGAAAGTGTCCGCGCCAGCGTGAGCCCCAGGCCTCCTTACTCTATCATCTGCAAGCATCTCGGCTTTTTTATTCAGAGTGCTGAGGGCATCGCCACGCTTGGGAACCATTGGCATATATTTTGCATAAGGAGCCTCGTATTTTATTAATTAACTCATCAGAAAAAAAAATGTGCTTTAGTGACTGATTCTTGGGGAGGAAATTCGATGTCTCATTAGAGATCGTTACAGGAGCTTAATACAATTACGTATGTCAAACCGCATGACATTTGACATTGTGGCGTGAGAGGTTCTTTCTAAATGGGACAAGACTGGGGCAGATGGTACACCGAGGACAGTCTTTGTTTCACTTTTTCCCCCCTTCAAACAAATGCAGAGGGAGGTGAGAGAGAAGAAACCTGGGGGCTGGCAGCTGTCTCCTCAGTGGCCGACCCAAGGGCACAGTTTACCAAGGTCTCTTGTTAAGACTAAAACTTAGTGGTGAAAAAAAAGGAGTTAGGGGACGCCTGGGTGGCCCTGTCGGTTCGGTGTCTGCCTTTGGCTCAGGTTGTGATCCCTGTGTCCTGGGATCGAGCCCCGTGTTTGCCCCCAGCTCAGCTCAGTGTCTGCTTCTCTCTCTCCCTCTGTTGCTCCCCCCCCACCCCGGTTCTGTATTCTCTTCTGTCTCTCAAATAAATAAATAAATAAAATCTTAAAAAAAAAAAAAAAGGAGTTAGTTAGAAATCATGTTTTTGTCTCTTAAAATGCCCAGGGGACCTAGGGAACTATCTCAAAGCAAAGCTACCTAGCACAATAGTTTCACCTCGAAATTAGCCCCATCTCAGTTGCTAGGCTTAAACAAACAATCTTCTACGTCGACAAGGATAAAGTGACCCAGCTCCATGAAAGAGACATCATTCTTTCAGAGTTCTCCCTTCATTCAAAAGACACCTCACAGATACTTTCCTTGAATTTTTGCTGATCCGTCCTATGCACTGAAACTATCACTTCCTCTCTTACCAGACGTTTAGGTCTTCCCTTGTTCACTTCCTGAGGTTTAGGATACAGGGCTAAAGTTTTGCTCTGGGTAATGACTGACCAGAGACCAGAGCAAAGAACGACTGCAAACTCCGGAAGTATCTCGGAGACACTGTGGTCCAGTCGCTTTGATTGATTGATTGATTGATTGATTTTAATTTTTTTTTAAGATTTTATTTATTTATTAGACAGAGATCACAAGTAGGCAGAGAGAGAGGCAGGCAGAGAGAGAAGAAGGGAAGCAGGCTCCCTGCTTGAGCAGAGAGCCCGATGCGGGGCTCGATCCCAGGACCCTGAGATCATGACCTGAGCCGCCCTCCAGTGGCTTTGATTTAAAACCAGACTGTAATTGTCTTCCTTCACAATCTTGGGAAAAAGCATCTAATTTGCTGTCTTCAATATTCACTTCTGTCTGTCGTTGTGTCCAATGACCACAGACTCCTGCATAATAGCTGCGAATTCCCCTTCTCCCTCTCCCACATAGAGTCCACCACGAGGGCCTCTAAGGGCTGGGGGGCCAATCTTGTCCAACTGCGGGCATCATTCTTTTTTTTTTTTTTTTTTTTAAAGATTTTATTTATTTATTTAACAGACAGGGATCACAAGCAGGCAGAGAGGCAGGCAGAGAGAGAGGAGGAAGCAGGCTCCCCGCAGAGCAGAGAGCCCGACGTGGGGCCCGATCCCAGGACCCCGAGATCATGACCTGAGCTGAAGGCAGCGGCTTAACCCACCCAGGCGCCCCGCAGGCATCATTCTTAAAGGCAAGTGTCATCCTGGGCTCTGGGCATTTGCTTCACTTTATTTCTTAGCATCAGTAAGGGTAGGATAATTTCTCTAAGTGGGTAGATCTAGCTGAGGACACTGGATTCAGGGAACTCTTGCCTGCATTTTATTTTATTTATTTTATTTATAAGATTTTGTTTATCTGAGAGAGAGGGAGAGGGAGATGGAGAGAGGGTGCACATGTGCATCTGTGAGCAGTCGCAGGGGCAGAGGCAGGGGGAGAAGCAGCGTTCGCCCAGCAGGGAGCCTGATGGGGGGACTCTGCTTAACCCATGGAGCCACCCATGGGCCCCTCTGATCACAGGCCACACTCCTGCGACCCACCATCTCCTAGCCACATACTTAGAGTTCACCCAGAGATGGACATTAAAGATAGAGGGAGAGAAACCAAGGTAAGTCTCGGTGGAGAAGTTCACATGCGACTCGCCCACAGAGAACCCCTCTGCCCGCCGAGACTTCTCGTCTGCGGGTACCTTCAGCTGTCTGGAAAGTGAAGTTAAGTGTGTCACACTTGCCTCGGAAGGAACTCTTGAGGGTCGCAGAGCAGAGGCTGAGCTGTTCTGACAGACGTGCTGTCCTCTCGGGGATCTCTTTTCCACAAAGTTTTCCTTGGACCCTCCTGCACACGGAGAGGGACATTATTAGCTCCCCCTGTGACAGGAGCTCCTCGGGTGACTGCGCCATAGCTTTGAGCCCAGTTCCCTCCCAGGCCCCCAGGGACTGTGGAGAGTGGCTTTGCTCAGACCCCACTTTGGACCCCTCGATTTCTCTCCCGAGGGCCTGGTTTTCTTGCTGAGCTCTCAGGAGCTGGGAAGTCTTCCTTCTGCCGAGCACCATTATTTCAACAGGGACCCCCAGTAGGGTGTGCCTAGATGGAAGACTTTTGTGAAAAGTTAGCTTTTAAGTAAATACCATAAAGCCTTTCTTCATGCCCCAGGAGCGTGAGACAGGGTCCTCTTCCATGTGTGTGGCCCAACCACACTCAGGGACTTTTCCTCCCAGCTCTGAAACCCGCCATGTGGAAGTGATTTTCTGGAGAAGGGAGCTGCCTCAGACACAGGGGAGAAAGATGGTGTAGCAACACCCGAAACCAGTCCTGGAAGCTGCGGGACAGTGTCAGTTCTGTGGTCCAGGGATGCGTTCTCAGAGCAGTGATTTCCCGGATCCATCAAGATGCCAAGGGAGAAGGGGCTCCTGGCCAGCCTGCCCGGCTCCCTTTGCTGCCCTGTGCAGACAAGGTCTGTTCCCCGTCCTGGTGTTTGAGGGGGATGTGCAGTATCCATTCACGGGCAGCGTCTTGCTGAGCTAACGTTAGCACGAGCGATAAAATGATCTCGAATAATCAACCGTAGAGACTTGGTTGGAACCGTACACCCCAACCAAACAGAAAAATAAATTGGGGGTTGATTGGGTGGGGATGAAACCCTGATTTTTTTTTTTTTAATTTACTGAGAGTGCACAATGCACTTCAGTGTGAGAGACCAGCTAGAACGAGCTCCCCCTGAAAAACATTTCGCAGTTTCAGAGTCCACGCCACTAGTCACAGGGGAAAGGTGGCCAGCTAGGCTGTGGGTGAAATGATCAAGTCACACCAGTTCACCCAGGTGGTCTTTCTTTTTGCACTGGTAGAATGTTTGGGGTGCTGGGTCCCAACTCCCACTATCTACTCGTTCATTTTAATGTTGATGGTTCTCTTTCTCCACATTGTCCCTCCAGCTGCAACTGTGCTGGACCCAAGACCAGGGGAAAGGGCTGCCCCTGAGATCCCTCTGGAGAGCTGAATTTGCAGCTGGGACCTCCTCATTGCCTTTGTAAGCTTGAGCGGTCATTTTCCCTTTACCTTGAAGGTAAACCGTGCCTAATAATCCACAGAGTGATTTTCTGATCTGCAGTTTAGATGCCTGAGGCTATCTGGGGACATTTGCAAAGACTGCTGTGTTGCTTGGAAGCAGGCATCTGGCTACACAGCTAAATATTCCTCCCCCCTCCCCTTTTTTACAGACGGTATTTCCCAATTCCAGTTTCAAAAACATGGAACGGGTTAATAAGCCCAACATCCCTCTGTGACTGACATTTGCTTCAAAGGACCCTCTCCTTTAGCCACTGACTTTGTGGGACTTTAAAAGGGAAGGTCTTCGCGAGTATTTTAAGTTGACGAATAAAAACAGACGCACCAGAGGGAGATTTGCCAACGGTATAAATACATAGGCGTGAAGCCCCCCTGTACATAAACCAAACATAAATGGAAAGACAATGAGTAAACAGCACATATGAACAGACAAAACCCCAGTGGACAAGCCATAAAGATCTGACAGCCAGACCCATATGCCTTTAAAATTCTCAGCTTTTCTACTCAAGTAACGTGTGATTTGTCCCAGGTTTACAGTTCCTTCATCCCACTCCACGTCCGCCTTGGCACCGCTCGGTTTGTCCGCTGTCTGCACGTTGGAGCTTTTGGCAAATGCAGACGCTCTTGACAAGAACAGCTTTTGAGTGTTATTCAGACCCCTGATGGGCCTCCGATAGTATAAAACAAGGATTTGTAGCTCTTTAGGGATATAACGCTGTTTGAAGCAAAATATCTTCTCACTCCTTTTCCAGTACTTACATGTGGGGAGCTAATCCCAGAGCCGGGAGAGGAGGAGGGACCGGCACAGAAGCCGTTTTCCCAGAGGTCCCTGGAGGGAAGTGAGCTGACTTTATTATAGAGCCGATGAGCGGTCTCTGATTACCTTCTTGAGCCCATCCTCAACTGTGTCTTCCCAATGTCCTCCAGTCTCAGAGAAACACAAGTTAGGAATGTTACAAATTCCCCCCACCCCTTTTTTGGGTAGGATCCAATGACAAGACCCATGAAAAGTAGGGTAAAACTGTATATTGCCATGCAAGATTCGCATTTTTGGAGGGAAGAGAGAGCTGTCTGTACAGATTGACTGGGGAAGCCACTGTCCAGGTTGATTGCCAACGAGAGAGCGCTTAGGTCCTTAGAAGACAGGTTTCCATACCACTGAGCGAATCTTGATTCCCCACTTAATGGTCTAGTCACGTCATGCTCGCATTCATTCAGTTTTCATCAGCATTCCAAGCTGGGATCCCTGGCGTTGCACATCCCCGTCCTGTCTGGGAAGGTGATGCTGCTTTGAACAGGGCTCACACCTTGAGCTCCTCCAACGCCAGCTCCTTTGACTTCTTTGACGTGCCAAGACTGAAGCCGGACAAGTGTATTATTGGTTTGCAGGGAAGGGCTGGGAGCCCAGCAGGGGGCTGAGATCAGAGAGGCGGTGGCCCCTCCCAGGACAGCTGGCCATCCGGTGGCCTTGCTGTGAGTGATTGCCAGACAAGCCTTCTAAAGCGGGAGCTATTCACAAGAAGAAGGTGGAATATTCTGCCATCGGCCAGGGCAAGGCGGCTTTACCTTGCTTGGAATTATTCAAGAGGCTGCACAGCTTTGCATAGCAACAGAGGGCTTGTTGACAGGACTTGGAGGCTTCCGGGGGAAGAGGGGACTATTCTATTCTCTGGGACCACCACACGCACACATAGTCATTAACCCCCTGCGGGCAAGTGTGAAATTGTGCTGTGTTGGGGGCTGGGCTCACTTGTGTGGCCCCATTGAAACCATTTTTCATCCCCTGCTGGCCAGTAAAGAACCAGGCTCTTCCCTCTGTCCATATCATTAGTGAGCTGGGGGGCCCTGCCTTGCCACAACACTACCCAGACAGTTGAGGTTCCAGAATGTTCTGCACTACGCTAGGTGGGGTGGGGGGGGTGCTCTGCACAGAGCGGCCAGTTAGCTGTGTCCCTCCACCCTGCTGGAGGTGAGCCCTTCTCCCCTGGAGCTAGGGTATGGGGAGAAATGCGTGGCCCACCCAGCCCCTCCACTCCCCCTCCTCCCGACCAAGGAAGGAAAGTCACAATTCTCTTCCGGAGAGGAGCTCTCTATTCAGGGCAGTCCAGTTTTTGTTTGTTTGTTTGTTTTGTTTTGTTTTGTTTTCTAGTACAAAGAAAGGAGGTAAGTCTTCCCCCCACATTACCTGTTAGTTACCACTTGGGCCAACGTAATGGTCTAATTTGGGACAAGTCACAGCGTCTGAGTCATGCTCTCAGGACTCGATAGAAAATCAGCTCCTAGGGGAATGTGTCAGGAGACCGGCCAGAAGGCTCTCCTGTGTCTGGCAAATCCTGCGCCTTGGGGTAGCTAGGTAAATGTCCGGTATTAAGAAAAGGCAAGGACTTACTGAGGTGCTAAAAGTTCGGTGCTTTTTTTTGGAGAACGAGATTCGACAGTGAGCCTGTTTGTAATTTCTGAGCCCTAGTTTCTCCCCATGTAAAGTGGAAAGGATAATGCCTACCTGATGGGGAAAAACTGGAAACAAGCCCTGGGGAAGGAGTTATAGAAGTCGTGGCCAGTCTCTGGGATGGTGTACTGGGCACACTTTAAAAACAAAGACGCAGGTGCTGATGTGGAAAGTCGAAAAATATAAAGTGGTTAAGGACAAGCTGTGGTACAGTGTGTGTATGAGAGAGAGAGAGAGAGAGAGAGAGAGAGAGAGAGTGTGTGTGTGTGTGTGTGTGTGTGTGTAAAAAAGTTAACGAATGTTGCATGGGGAGGTATGGCTCCTAGAATGCACGTCACCAGGAGGGGGAAGAGGAATTCTAAGAATCGGTGGAAATTTGGCTTCGAGGAGAGGGAGAGTTAGGTGCAGGAGGAAGGTGTATACTTTTTATTTATATATTTCTATTTTCTCTGCTTAAGTTTTTTGTCCAGGTCTGTGTATCCCTCTTGTTTTCAGAAGGACAACAGGTTATTTGCATAGTAAGATGATGGCTCTTCCTTTTCCTGTTCTTTGGGACCAAAGAAATGAAAACTTTCGATGTTGGTATGGGATTTTAAATTAAGTCACGTGTCAAGTGCCCAGAGCACAGAAGAGGCTTGGTTTGTGTCTGTGCAGATAAAATGGAGGGAAGACTTGAGTGTTCTTTCTTTCTTTCTTTCTTTTTTTTTTTTTGATAGTCATGATGACTGTCTATGAGATACCATATATCATTTTTGTGGCTATTTTTTTTTTAAGATTTTATTTATTTATTTGACAGACAGAGATCACAAGTAGGCAGAGAGGCAGGCAGAGAGAGAGGAGGAAGCAGGCTCCCCGCAGAGCAGAGAGCCCGATGTGGGGCTCAATCCCAGGACCCTGAGATCATGGCCTGAGCCGAAGGCAGAGGCTTCACCCACTGAGCCACCCAGGCGCCCCTTCGTGGCTATTTTTTTAGAGAGCGCTTACCATCTATTTCTCTGTCACTTCTACTTCATAGACGTCACTGTCCTAGACGTGGTGAAAGATTGCTGGATTTGGGAGTAAGACCACGTTTGCCTCCGGATGCTGTGATTTGGGGCTTGAGGTCGCTTACTTGTTCCGAGCGTTCACCGGAATCTGGATGACGTCCAAGGTCCTGCTAAGCTTAACATGTACATGTCCACTCGCTGGTGAGGTTGGGGGAGCTGGAAAGGGAGAGTGGGGAGTGGTGTCTGTCAGAGAGGTCAAAGGCGAGACAGAGGAGTCATGGAGAGAAGTTGGAGGTTAGGAAACAGTTTCCTGAAACAGACCCAATCTGTTACAAACCCGCACAGCCACTAGCTTGCTCATTCTGCTTCCCAGGCAAGAACTGCACACTGTGTCTGCTAATAAATCCATAGCAGGGCTCTTTCTGCTATTCTAGAAGGCTGCAAAGATAGGTTTTCTATTTCTTTGGGCTGGATTTGTGTTGGCAGTTTCTTTTTTCTGGTGATTTGTTTTAAATCTAAAAGGGAAGGAAGGTCAGTGCTTTGGGCTGTGTATTTACTTAACTCCATTTCTCACTTGTTGGAATATATAATGTCAATTTTCTTAGAGGGGTTCCTAGTAGGAAACAGATCTGTAACGCAGAGGCCTCCGCTGTCCTCTATGGGTGGGTGTGTAAGGATCTCACGCACTTAAAATTCAATAAATACTGGATACAGAGTACTGTGGCTCTGTCCCCCATGGCCACTTTCCAAGAGAATGCCCAGCCCTCATTTTTCTCGTTAGCAGCCCCTTGATAAAAGCTGGCCTGCTCTTATCAGGCTCCTAATGTTGTGTGGGGATTATGTCCTTTCTTCCAGTCTGGGCATTGTCCTGACGGCCAGGTGAGCTGGTGTGGGGGACTGCTGGAAGCTGGGAAAGACGGTTCCCCTCTCTGAGCCTGGCTTTCCCCGTAGCAAGCGTGTGGAACAGCACAGTGAGCCTGGGGGACTTGGGAGCTGTTGCCATGGTCACTCCCCAGCGCGCCCAAGGCCGAGTCCCCACATCCACGGCAAGACTTCATTCGAGACAGAGCAGCATGTGACTGTAAGCCTCAAATCACTTCGTAGGGACGGGGCCTGGCCTCATCCCGTATTGCCCCGTGAGCTAAATGGAGCCGATCTGTGGCCAGCAGACCCACGTTTTCCTAACATTGAAACAAACGCTCCAACCCTCCCAACACTGTTGACAGGATCCACAAGCAAAACTGTAACAACACGAAGGGAAAACAATGGCAATTCTGTTTCCTAACAAAAAACAGTAATTTGAACAAACCACTGGCATGATTTTACATACTTGTACTCATATTATGGCCAGAAGTTTTGTATTTTTTTTTTCCCACATAAGGCATCTTTGGGAACATTTTTCCATGTTACTTTGTGGCCTTCATAATTAGCTCCATTACCGTGTAAAGGAAAATAAACACGGTTGTCTTGAGGCCCCCCAGAGATTAAGCCTCCATGACATAGGACAGTAAGTAGATCATATAAACTCTCTAATTCTGATTACAGATCGAAATTCAGTTACGGGGGTTTGCCACTGCTTATGAGGAAGTCCCAGCCTTTATTTCCTTGTCCTCTGAAGTGTATCCACAACTTCCTGGCTTCTCTCTCCTGCCATATATTCTTTGAACGGGGCTGTTGCTTGTCTTCGAGAAAATTCAGCCAGGGACGACTTCTTCATGAGGAGGAAGCAACATCCGACCTCACGTCTCACCATGCACCTGACTAGGGCCCTCCGCTAGGATTTCTCAAGGCCCACAGTCGTTCTGAGAACTCCTTCAGAGAAAAGGGAGCCTACTTATTTTTTTTTTTCCCATTTAAAGGTTGTGATAAATAATGCAGAAGTCAGAAAACGTCCCCAGAATTCAGTCAGATGAACAGTGGGCTTCCTGAACGTAGGAGGCATCACTGACCTTGATTCCCATTCTCCGGGAAGGAGTCAGGGGGAAGAGGTGTTGCCCACTGTGGCCGGGATGTGGGGTTCTCTCCATTTCCAGGGCCAGAGCTCTGGTTCAGCAGCCACCGTTGATTGGCTTCGACGGTGTGAGGTCTCAGCCCCGCGGGGGAGAGCTGGGCATCTGGCTGGAAGCTGTGCTGTGAGGGCAGAACTCCCACAGCCAGCCTGGGCCCTGCGCCCTCCCCGCCGGGACGTTCCCACCAGCTCTCCTGATCTCAGAGGCACTGCAGGCCAGAGTGGGGACCCTCCTCGGTGCCCGCGGGCTCAGCAGCGCCAGCCGTCTGCGCAGCACCTGTTAGCCACACACAGCGGGGCTGGCTGTCACCGCTTACAGCCCACCTGCTCCGGGAGAGGGAGGCTCTCTGAGCACGACCTTGGGCACGGGTGGAGAGCAAAGATTGCTGGTGGGGGTCCCATGGAATCTTAGGCACAGAGCAAGCTAAAAAACCCTGTGAGACTAACCCCACCTCCTAAAACTGGGACAACCACATCGCTAGTAAACATGGACAGACAGTGATGGGGAGCAGGCACTGGTAAAACATTGACAAAACTTTCAAGCTCGGTGGCCCGGAATCACATCTGACTAGAGCCCGTCCAAAGGGCAGCAGCAGGTCTCGCGAACAGGTTGCGATTTTATCGGAGTCAGCTTTCAGGATTTTTCTTGGTTTGATTGTTTTCAGCTTATAAAACAAATTCTTCTTTTCTCCTCCAATTATGTGAGATTACAGTCGGCAAGGAAGTGTTTTTGCCTATGGATGCCCTCTGATCTGTCTTTCAAGCAGCCCGGGAGGGTCAAATAACCATCGTACTTGTCAGAAAATGGGGAGGGGCTGGGCTCAAAATCACTCCACCGCTGCCAGTCAAAACTTCTGCAGAAAGGGAAGATGTTGTGATCTGCTAATTGCGTTGCTGCAATTAAGAAGTTGGGGCTGACGGCTTACGAGAGCTTACAATACATAAAGATCAGCAACCATTTGAGTCCAAAGGCTCCATCCTGTGACCTGTTTTTAATTGACTTCCCTCCTCCCCTTTCTTCAAAGCAGGGCCCTGCTGAAGCCACCAGCTCTGACTTTGAAGCTCCCTTGAAAAAGAGGAAAAAAGAAAACAAAAAACAAAAAAAAACAAAAAACAAAAAACAAAAAAAACCCCCACAAAGGCCAAAAGTCAAGGGCTTTCAACTACATATGTTTTAGGCCAAATTTACAAATGTCTTTTTTTTTTTTTTTTTTTTTTAGTTTCTCAAAAGGGTACTTCTCGTGAGTTCTTTGATCTGGAAAAACCAAAAAAAGAAACTTGAGACATGCCATACTGATCATGTTTAAAGGCATCTTATTTAACAATTGGTCTAGTCACAAGTGTCTGCTTTTCCACTATTTTTCTGATGATGGAAGTTTGACATTTCTGATACGTATGGAGGAGCAGATCAGCTCCTTTCTCCTTGGAATACCTCATCTGTGAGGTAATTATCCATAATGGCCAGTGGCTGGTTCTCTCGGACAACCTTTGCTGAACCCTGTGGACAGCCAGCTGTGACTCACTCACGGGCCCGGGAGGTACCCTTTATGAGTCCATGGTCTGCGCTCAGGGAACACATCGTCTCTAACCACCTTTATTTATATCGTCCATCTTACAGAAATAAAATCCCAATAATTTGATTTAAATTGATTATTTGTCAAGGTCAGACACACAGGAAGAATGTTTGCAAATGTATGGAAGAAAAGAAGGTATCCTAGCCCATTGTGTAAGAATATTTGGATAGTAGAATCGGGTACGTGTTCAGAACATTAAAAAGAGGGGCAGGGGCCTTCTTCAAAGTGCCCGAAATATTTGCAAAGTTTTGTGGCCTTGGGGCTAGAATACATTGCAACCCATTTAGTTTGTCCCCATTCGTGGGTGTTAAAATCAAAGCTAACTCTGTTTTTTATATCAGCACCCCCCCTTTTTTTTTAAGATTTTATTTGTTTGAGAGAGAGCTAGCACAAGCAAGGGGAGCAGCTGGGAGAGGGAGAAGCTGACTCCCAGCTGAGCAGGGAGCCGGATGCAGGGCTCGATCCCAGGACCCCAAGATCATGACCTGAGCCAAAGGCAGATGCTTAACCAACTAAGCCACCCAGGCACCCTCACATGGCATCTCCTTCTCATTTTGACAATGTCGAATGTCCTGGGTCCTTTATAGGACAGCCCCTCACATTTGCGTAACACTTTTCCAGTCAGAGCTCCCCAAGCCCATGCCCACCCAGTATAAAATCGTTTAAACCCTGCTTCAATCCTGTAAGGCAAGTACGGTTGTTACCTGCTGTAGAGACCTAGGTTCAGAGAGATTTAGGAAGTGTAGCAAGTGAGCCAAGATGAGATCTGATCCCACATCCTTGTACCTAACATGTGCATCCGTTCTCTCCATGCATCCAGGCTTCACGTGCAAAAGAGTAGGGTAGGGAAGTGTTTACTCTGTGCCTCTGTGCCAACACTTGAGTCAAAATCCTACAACTCTCTTTATTCTGGGAAATTTGCAAGACCTGTATCACCCAAAAGGAAACTTTGGCGTTCACATTCATTCATTTACCTTTTTTTTTTTTCTTTTTTTTTTTTAACTCTGCTGTTTACCAGACCACCCTTTTAGGGGTGAGGATACTACAGAGAACACAACTGATCAGTCTGTCCTCCCAGGTGGGGGGAGATAGAAAGCAGGTGTGTAACAAACACACTTTCTGATAGCTATCAACGTTAGGGAGAAAGCAAAGCGAGTATGTGGAGGAGTTGCTGGGGGTGGTGAGTTGGCAGTGGTGTTGGGTGTGGTCTGGGAGATAGTGTTTTAGGAGGGGGGGTTCCTTGTCCGTCTGCCCAAAACACTCAGATGCACGTGCCTTATATATTCTTTGCTGGCCAGCATGCACATTCTTGCGTTGCATGCGATCTTTCACAGAAAGCAGCTTTCATTTTACAGAATAAAAGCTAAGAGAGAGGGGCCCCTGGGGGGCTCAGTCGGTTGGGCGTCTGGTCATGATCCCAGGGTCCTGGGATCGAACCCCGTGTTGGAATCCCTGGTTAGTAGGGAGTCTGCTTCTCTCTCTCCCTCTGCCTGCTGTTCGTGGTCTCTTTCTCTCACTCTCTCTCTCAAATAAATAAAATCTTTAAAACAAAACAAAACTAACAGAGAAAGAAGTCAAGGCACTTGGTCAGGGTCACGCAGATGATTCCTGTGTGATTAGAGCTGCGTTCCAGGTTTCCTGACTCCCACAGCAAAGATCCTTCCATCACTCTGTACACCATTAATCCACCAGAGCCACCGACCCTGTGGGTCCTCCTCATTTAGACCAAAGGCCCGGGAGACCCAAGCAGGGAGACAAACGCTGTGTTCCTTGTAGCTCAGAGTCAGATTCCCCAACAGCACGCCCACCCTGAGCACGCTAGCATGGACGTATCCGTATCACCAGCTTCCTCACTACTGGCTGGATGGAAAAAGAGCAAACAGTTTGGAGCCGTGGCTGCAGAACCTTCCCTTGTGTGTGGCCGTCAGGCGTGGATTTTCCAGTCCTCTGAGGACCTCTGTGCCGTGGCAATGCTTTGTGGATGACTGTGGACAAAGGGCTTGGCAAGGCCGGTTGTTCTCAGGCTGCATGTGCCATGGAAACCCAGCCAGGTCAGCTTAGCCCCAAACAGTCCCTGGGTCCCGTCCCAGCCGTTCACCTCTCTTGGTCTGTGGCAGAGACCTGGAAACACAAACTGGCCTCCGACTAAGCCCCTCGGCCACGTGTGTGAGACCCGGGCCACCCTCATGGGCTGCTCTACCTGGTTCTGTCATCTTTGGCTCTACGCTTGGAAAAGTGCTTTCATATAATTGAAGTGGTGAAACATTTTATTTTCTCACCATAGACAGAATGCGTGTTCTTTGTGGACAACAGAGAAATTATCGAGGACCGCAAGAAATTTACAGCACTTGTCCCAACCCAAGTCACCGGACGGTGATTGTTAATAAATGCCAAGTAAAGCCCCAGTCTGTTTTTCTATGACTTAAAATACCCCTTTAAAAATAATTTTTACAAATTGGCGCATCCTATAAATTGCTTTGCAACTAGCTAGTTTGTTTTCATTTTTCTTGATGCTGTAATAATAATATCATCTGAATTTTCCCTGACTGCCTCCTCTATCTCAGCTACAAATGTTCTAAAAAACAGCTGCTACAATTCCCACTTTACAGCCAGAGAACCGGCGGTTCTGAGATTGTTTGTTCTTTCTCTCCATTCTCTCATTCGATAACCTCATTCCTGGCTAGGTCTCCTGGCTCATGTGTCAGCTCTAGCTCAGAATCTTCTTGTCAGCCCGACCTTTCCTCTCAGCCATAGGCTTTGTTATCCACTTGTCCCCTTGACGTCTTAATTGGATCTCAAAGGTGCTTACGGTAGTTTACACGATGACTGTGAGGGCGTACACCTCCGTTATCCCAGCATTGGTCTGGGCCACCATCTTAGCCATCTCCATCAGGACACTCCTGACCTTCTTGAATTTACTCACTACCCAGCAGCTAAAGAAGTTTTTCAAAATGCAAATCTGATTACGCCACCACCAACTCCTAACACCTAAGTGACATTCTTCAGCTCTTCAGGTGAAGACCAGAATCTTTAACTTGGCCCACCCAGCTGCCCTCTGTTCACACCTGCTCCCCACGCTCTACTCTACAATCACACTGACATTCTAGCAGTTCATGTACCTAAATCTCAATAAAAATTGTGGACTTGCTCCTTCTGACTGGAATGCTCTTCCCGCCCCCCCCACCCCCCATTTATTCTTTGGCCGCATTATTCCTACTTTGTCGTTCCATGTTGGCCCCATTCCCCTCTCCTAGGGATAAGGCTGCCTTGATCCCTGGTGACCACATCAGTTTTTTGCATTATTCACTCTCTTCGCACGGTGCCCCTCTTCTCTGTAGCTCTTCCTGCAGCTATAAACTTATAGGATTCTTTGATTAAAAGACCATAATGACGTTTAGGCTGTAAGCTTCTTGAGGGTAGGAGCCATACTTGCTTGTGTCTGCCATTGTATCTTTTTTTTCCTTTAATTTTAAAAAATTTTTTAAGTTTTACTTTATTAATTTTAAGTAATCTTTCCACTCGATGTGGGGCTCAAACTCACCACCCTGAGATCAAGACTTGGACGCCCTACCAACTGAGCCAGCCAGGCGCTCCGTACCATTACTTCTGTCTTATTGCCTAAAGCACTGACTAGCATGTATCTGTCACTAACCATGTGTTGGGTGAATGAGCTGTATGACTCATCAAGATTTACCCAGCTAAAGGGCCTGCGCCAGAATGGAACCTGCCATTCGTCCTATGACATGGTGGTGCCAGGAAGGCATAAAACATTAAACTCATTTACGTATAATATTATGTATAATGATATCCTCCAACATTGAGGACCATTTCCAAGATCTCTAAACCTACCTCTGTCTGCTTTGACATCCCTCCCTACCTACACAGAGCGAAGCATTTGTGTCGCTCGCTGACGAGAATTTCATTGTGATAGCATGTTTTGATTCATACGTATTAAAGTACACATATTCTTTGACTGACATCTCAGCTTCGGGTTATATACTAGGGAGGAAAGCACGCTTTGAGGACAACATACAAGAGGTATGAGGGCAAAAGCAAAGGGACAGTGGTAGCCAAGTCAAGTTTCCCAGGATTGGGAGGGGTATAGACAAAGAGGAGAGAGGAACTAACTTCAGGATATTTTCACTGGGAGAGACCCCAGAAATCCTCTCATTTGGCCTTCTAATTGTATAGATTGCTTTGATATGGCCCTGTTCATAGGTGTAGCTATTGGGAGCTCCAGGACTAAAACCCATACATCTTCCTCACAGTGACTAAAACTCGCAAACACTCCCATGTTAGCCCATCAACAAGTACTAATGGAACCTTTACCACATACTTTGTATATTTAGTATGGCGAATGTAGGGAACAGCTAGTGAACTAATAGCAACCATAAACAATAATAGTCATAATGAGAGCAGTGTTTTGTGTTAATATGATGCTTTAATCTTTGCAAATTACTTTTGTGGGCTGCCTAACCTGCAATCCCCACAAAACCGTGGCGGTAGACCCGGCATGATTCCCCATAGAAGGGAAGGTTGCGTAACTTGTCCAAAGCTGCAAGTCCCCGAAACGGCAGAGCTCAGCCCCAAATTCAGATTCCTGGACTCCACGCGGGAACGAGTGATCGCTACCTTGACTCTTTGCTGCTGTGTGAAGCGTGAAAACAGAAGCTGTGGCTCTCCCAGGTCTCTGAAGTTCCCCGCTGAGGTGGAGGCTCACCTTCCACGTTTAAGAACATGCAAGGAATAACGCAGACCCTGACCTCAAGCAACCCTGACCTCTCCTAGGCTCAGCCCTTCCTTCAGCATCAGGCAGGATGCCAGATCTCACAGGGCAGTGATTCTCTGCCAAGTTCAGCAGGGAGCATTGGATTAAGATTCTCACATTGACAGCAGTTTTGTCCTGTGAAGTTGTACCCAGCCTTTCTTACGCATTCCTCTCACACCTGGGGGGATCGGAATCTCTTTCTTTCTGCAAACACATCTACCTCAATACATCATAAAAAAAAAAAAAAGCAGAAATGTTGTTTCTTTGAAAATAATTCACTGTCACCCTTCCATTTGAGTCATTTGGTAAGTTCTGAATGTATCTTTCTTTCCAGAGGCCCTGAAAAGGGGTTTGTTTTCCTCTGCTTTTAACCAGCTGGGTGCCAGCATTTTCTTTCCTCCTCTCCATCTGACGTAAGTGTAAGTTCGGTGTTTTGCTTCTGTCTGCTCTTCCAGCTGGTGACCTGCAGGTAGTTGGGATGAAAGAGGCTTTCTCTCAACTCCGACAGTGCCCCAGGGCCCACCCCAAACACAGATACACACACACACACACACACACACACGCATAAACAGTGTGGAGTATAATAGTTTGACGTACAGGATACTCTGCAGAGAGAGGGCGGTTCACGTCTCCCCGCGGTCCTGTGTGCGCCGGCGGGGGGGAAATGGACTTGGCTGCGATCCGTGCAAATCAGCATCCTGGAAAAGGAAGGTCTGGGTCAGGAGGAAGGAATATTCCATCCTGAGGAAGAAAGATTAGGTTTGTTCAACATGCGTGCTTGCGGAGCGCTTTCACGTTCACAATGCACCACGGCTCCTAATTTAGCCAGCTCTCAGTCTGAGATTACTTAACCTGTATTTAGAAGAAAGACACATTCATGATTGTTATGAAGCCATCTAATTTTAGAACTATTACTAGAATCAAACGCAGGGATATGGTAATATTTAACTAGAAATGTGACTAAGAAAGCTCCCCATATTTCCACATGTCGCTATTAAAGGCTGTAATTAAACGGAAGTCGCGTAGCAGGGAAACTTCTTTCGGGTGAGACGGTGAAGAAGGAATTGCTTTTAGTAACAAGCTTTGTTCGGCGGCATGAGCCACTGAGATGATCGGTGCCCTTTTCAGATTTGGTCCCATCATTTAGATGAAAGATGATATGGCTTTTTTTTTTTTTTTTTTTTTTAAAGTCTAGGTGGAGACCAGGGCTCGCTCCCAGCTCTCACAGGACATGCGTGACCATCGGGAACCACCTCGGATGGTGAAGTTGGAGGGAGGTGTCAGAGGTCCGGATGAGACATGGACACTCAGTAGCTCAGACTTCACTCCCGTGTGGTGTGTCTCATACAGTTTGTTATCATCATAAATTTCCCTCCCTCTTTGCTTATACCTCCTCTCTCGCACTCTTTCTGTCTCTTTTACCTGCTTGCCTTTACCTTTGGGCTAAGACTTCCAAAACAGTGGCAGTCTAGAAGGATGATTTTTTTTTGATGGGAAAACCTGGGGTTTGCTTTTCATCATGATGCAAGTTGAATGTTTTACGTTTGTTTTCTGTCTGTCTCAGAAAGTCAGGGCATTGGCGGGTGGTGCACGAAGAACCCCCATCAGGGCTGGGGCGGGGAGTAGTTTACGCCTTTGTGCTTTGAGACCCGTCTGGTTCTTAATCCCTCTAGCCTTCACCTTCATCAAGGCTTGCTCGGCCTTGTCCACCTCTCTAGGACCAGTTTCTGAGCCGAGGCAGGAGACTCCTGGGAGGCTGGCCTGGCATGCTGGGGAGAAGTATTCAGTTGCCTTTGGCGTTAGTACCTTGCTGAACTTACGCTGTGGCTCCAACGTGCAGATTTCTGCCTTATCCCCCAGACGTGGCCCTGATTTTGAACGGAGTTCTATTCAGTAAGTGAATCTTTGAGTTTCTGTCTAAGTAGCTTGTGACAGGTGCCGTTCAGTATCGCGGCTCTGGACCGGAGGGCCTGGGTTCAGATCCTCTTTCTTCTACTTCGTAGCTGTTTGCACCTCAGGCAAGTTATTGAATATCTTTATGCATCCTTGCTCATCAAATCAGGATGATAGCCATACTTGTCTCATAAGGATGTTGTGAGCTTTAAATGAACAAATGTGTAGGAGGACAGAGAAGGATACTCGGCACGTAGTATGGCATTCCCTAAAAACATGTAGTTGTATCACCAGTGAAAAATGTAGCACTACTGTTATCCCTTTTGTTTGTAAAGATCTTATTTATTTATCAGAGAGAGAAAGAGAGCATAAATGTGGGGGAAGGGCGGAGGAAGACGGAGAAGCAGACTCCCCTGCTGAGTGGGGAGCCTGATATGGGACTCGATCCCAGGACCCCGGGATTATGACCTGAGCCAAAGGCAGCCCCTTAACCAATTAAGCCACCCAGGCACCTCTACAGTACTGTTACCCATTTTGAATTGTACCTCAGTGCCTTCTGTCAAATTTCTCTCAGGGCTGGTTGTCCACTCTGGGATTCTTTATCTTGGTGGTGAGGGACCTGCTCCCCGCTGTTAGGCTCAGCTTGGCAGGATACCCCATTACCACAAACTGACAAGTTGGAAGAATGAGTGCTCTGAACTGTCCTGCTGCCTGACCTCAAGTCACACTATTCTATCTGCCGATCGAATACAGTTTTTCTTCAAAGACTCCCTACTGAGTTTAATCCTGCTGTCCACCTTCTACCCCACACATCATGAACCCCTCCCAGTTTTTGGTCAGGATGTTCACGGCTGGCTGGCTGGCTGGCTGGCTTTCTTTCTCTCTTTCTTTCAGCATCTGATACCCTCATGTAACTTATGTCAGTGTTTTTCCAAAAGTGACACTGACTTAACAGTAGGAGATACTGTCCCAGCTCTGCACAGTCACTTCTGTTCATCCTGAACCAGAGTTCGCAAACACAAAATCGTGTTACTTGATCAATTTGCTTGCCCACCTCTTCACTTAACCTAAGATGTGGCATTAACGCTGTGCCAGGACATAAAACACATATGAAATCCTGGATGGCATGGCCACTGCCCTTGCTGAGCTCAACACTTGAATCGGATTAAGACAAAGACTGTGATATTGGAGGACAGGTGGTGGAAGTGAAGACATTGACCACAGCCTGGGAGGAAAGTGGGTCCGAGTTGAATCGTGCAATTATTTTTTTAAAGATTTTATTTATTTATTTGTTAGAGAGAGAGAGAGAGAGAGAGAGCAAGCACAGGCAGACAGAATGGCAGGCAGAGGCAGAGGGAGAAGCAGGCTCCCTGCCGAGCAAGGAGCCCGATGCGGGACTCGATCCCAGGACGCTGGGATCATGACCTGAGCCGAAGGCAGCCGCTTAGCCAACTGAGCCACCCAGGTGTCCCGAATCGTGCAATTTTTAAATAGGACACAGTGATTTCTGCATTCTTTCTCTAGAATCCAAGAAAAAAATATTTGTTCCCCCCTACTTTTAATTAGCTGGGTGCCCACACTTTCTTTTTCTCTTGATCTGCAGAAGGAAGAGAGCATTCCAATCAGGGTACTAATGTTTCAGAAGGTTCCAGTTTGGTGATATTAATTACAACCAACGTCATGAACTCAATTGACTAGTTCGACTCTTCTTGTACTTTTTTCCGAATTTTCTTTTATCTGTTAACTGTGCTGTTATATGTATTGAAGAGTGTTAAGTTCCTGTTTTTTTATTTCAGTAACTTCATTAAATTTTTATCACTGTCTTAAACAGAAAAGCAGTATACCTTGCCGTAAAAACTCTTGAAATTTTTTAAAAAGTTACCCCCGAAAGCTGCCTCAGATTGGCTCACATCCCACTCCTGGGAAATTGGCCCTCCCATTCTTTCTTAAAGATTTTATGTATTTATTTGACAGAGAGCACAAGCAGGGAGAGCAGCCGGCAGAGGGAGAAGCAGACTCCCCACTGAGCAGGGAGCCTGACAGGGTGACAGGGGCGGGTGGTGGGGAGACGGCGGTTGTGGGGGGGTGCTGGATCCCAGGACCCTGACGTCATGACCTGATCCCAAGGCAGGCACTCAACCAACTGAGCCACCGAGGTGCCCCTGGCCTTCCCATTCTGATGCCTCTTTGGAAAGAGCCGTGGACAGTGAGTTCACTGAAATCTCTGTTCCAATACCACTTGACATTTGCCCTCTGTCCGTTCCCGTTACCTGTTATCACTCTGGTCCTTCCTTTTTTGTCTTCATAGCTTGTAGTCTTTCCTCAAATTGTCCTGTTTGTATCCTGGCTGAGTGTGTGTGTCTCAGGACTAAAACCTTGTGCAAGAGTGCAAGGACTTTCTTCTTCACTGCCGTTCCCCAGGACTTAGTGTCTGTTAGCACCCAGTAGCCCATCTTTCGTAGCAATATGCTAAGAAACTCTATGGTGTACAAATCTGGGTTTAGGTAGAATAATGCTGCTTGCTAGCTCAGCACTATATACCCTGATTTTTTTCCTTTCTGTGTCTTGGATAGTCCACTATGACTTTGGACTCTGACTACTCCCGTGTGGCTCATGAGACCTTTTTACTTCCCTGATCCTCTGCAGATGTTGACAGCTTTGGGCTCTCTTCTTGCATTCCTTTGCTTTGCTTTCTTAAAACCAGCCTACTAGCACCAATTCCTTGCCTACCTAGACCTCCCTAACAGGGCTAGATTCCTCTGTTCACATAGATCCTTGCCCTGCCCATCATTACGCTTCCAAGTGGCCAAAAAAGCCATACAGTATTTCTCTTACAACAATTCAAGCATCCTGCGTGGGGTGCTTTAACATTTTCAAAATCACCTGCAGGACAACGGCAGGTGCGTCTGTCTACCTTTGCCAGGAGTAGCCTTAGCTGAGGACTGAGCTATGTCCCTCAGTTTTAGTTCCTGAGCTTGCTTTGTATTTTTCATTCTTAAGGCAATAGATGGATAATCGTCAGCGATATTTTCCCAGTAGATTTAGATGATTTTTAAATAGATTTGGATGGATTTTTATCCCTGTTTTTCAAATGTTCTGCTTGCTGTTAATGTACCAATCCGAATCGTTTTAGGAGGTAACATGACCGGTGTCTGGGATAGAGATACGTCATTTAAAATGATTTCCATCTGTGGGGTGCCTGGCTGGCTCAGTCAGAAGACTGTGTGGCTCACAATCTTGGGCTCCTGAGTTTGAGCCCACATTGGAGGTAGAAATTATTTAAATTAATAAACTTAAAAAAAAAACATTTAAGGGGTGGCTGGGTGGCTCAGTGAGTCTGCCTTCAGCTCAGGTCATGATCTCAGGGTCCTGGGATCAAGTCCCACATTGGGCTCCCTGCTCAGTGGGGAGCCTGCTTCTCCCTCTCTCTCTGCCCATTCCTCCTCCTCATGCTCTCTCTCTCTCTCTCAATTAAATAAAATCTTAAAAAAACATTAAACATATTTCCATCCAGTTTTTTCTCTTCAACAAATTTGTCTTCTTTTCCCTGCCTTATTAGATAATGGTAAGTCAAGGGGATAAAAGCACATACCTGTTTCCTCTGACAAATCCAGTGCCTGTTAAGGCTGGTTGATTAAAGGAACCATACTTCTTGGTGATAAATGACTCAGGGTCCACGATAAGGCTCATGCTCTTGCAGTGAAATCTTTCATGTCATGGAAGAGGAAGCAAGGTTGCAAATTTGAGAGTGGATGATAATGATTAGTATTGGATGCTATGTCTAATCAGTGGCACAGGAAGTTAATTAGTTATTTTTAATATGGTGACTGAGTTGATCCCTGTAGGAAAAGTGCTTATGATTTTGTACATGAACAATGTATTTTTACAAAGGCTGAGAAATTTCCTGGCTTTGGTAAAGTTAGGGGGAAATCATGCTGAGTGGTTAAACATTTGATTGTAGGCAAAGATGACTAATTTTAAAGTTAATTTATTTTATTTTTTAAAAAGATCTTTATTCATTTGAGAGAGAGAGAGAGAGAGAGACAGAGAGCGCACAAGCATGGGGAGCAGCAGGCAGAGGGAGAAGCAGGCTCCCCTCTGAGCAGAGAGCCTGATGCGGGGCTCGATCCCAGGAGCCTGAGATCATGACCTGTGCCGAAGACTGATGCTTAATGCACTGAGCCACCCAGGTGCCCCTAAAGTAATTTTATTTTAATAAACTATGTCACATACAGTATTTGAAGGAACTTGGGCATGCGTCTATCGAAAATGGGACCTTTCTAAGTCAGTACTAATAATTATCAGTGACATAAAATCATAGGACATCATCCACACACAGAAAGCATTTGCTCTGTGGGAATAAGCACGGAATGCGATGGGAACTGACCCAAGAGGCGAAGGTACTCTCTCGAATGCACGGTGGGAATATTCTATTAGCAAATCCTCGCGCGGCCTTCAAGATTTGATTGTGGTAGTTTGCTCTAGGGCTTGACTTGTTCCAGGAGAGTCATTCACAGAGTGGCAGGATTTGGCTGGTTATAGACAAGAACAGCGCTCAGGACAGCAGTGAAAATCGCTAGAGCTGCTGAGATAGAGAAGAAGGTTAGAAGAGGCCCAGTCTGGGGGTGCCTGGGTGGCTCAGTGGGTTAGAGCCTCTGCCTTGGGCTCAGGTCATGATCTCAGGTCCTGGGATTGAGCCCCGCATCAGGCTCTCCGCTCAGTGGGGAGCCTGCTTCCCCCCTTCTCTCTGCCTGCCTTTCTGCCTGCTTGTGATCTCTCTCTCTGTTAAATAAATAAATAAAATCTTAAAAAAAAAAAAAAAAAAAGACGAGAGCCAGTTAGGTTCTTGGAGGCCAGTTGTCCGGACAGAAGCAGAGGGATCACCTAGACACTAGCGGGCCAACAAGATGAGCCATTTACACAGCACTCCCTGTAGCTAGTTTCCTTGTTGTTGTTGTTGCTGTTGTTGTTTTACACATCAACAGGTTTAAAATGTTTAAGAGATTTGATTGTGATGATAAATGTGAATATTCATTTATCGACATCCTAGCACAGCCTGTGACTCTGCTCCGTGCTGTAGGTGCCTTCTCTGACTTGATGTCTGTAGGAGTCTTTAACAGGTACTTTTACTGTGTGCCTTTTAAAAAGGAAGCTGTTGGGACGCCTGGGCGGCTCAGTCAGTTAAGTGGCTGCCTTCGGCTCAGGTCATGATCCCAGCGTCCTGGGATCGAGTCCTGCATCAGACTCCTTGCTTGGCAGGGAGCCTGCTTCTCCCTCACCCCCTGCCTCTGCCTGCCTCTCTGCCTGCCTGTGCGCGCTCTTTCTCTCTCTCACAAATAAATAAATAGACAAATAAATAAATAAATAAATGAATAATAAATAAAAGCTGTTAATCTGAGTGGGAGGTGGAGACCTTTGTCCAAGGGGTCACGGAAGGGGAGTGGACTGGCTGAGGCAGGGCGGGACCCTGGGCGCAGGGGCGGAGCTCTTGGTCCTGCTCTGTCCCCAAGGGAGGTCTGAAGCTCGGCACTCAGCACCCAAGCCAGCTATCTGTTCTAGCTCCACCTGCCCTTCCTCACCCCTCCTTTCCTCCAGTAGATAGCTTCTCAGCATCCATGGCTTCTGGCTTAAAAAAAAATGTTGCGTGTGTGTTTTATAATAGGTATTTATTTTTCAGCGCCGTTTTAGGTTTACAGAAAAGTTAACCAGAAATGCGGGGAATTCCCACTTACCTCTGTCCTTCCCACAGTTACTGTTAGCATCTTACATGAGTGTGGCATACTGTTTTTTATTTTTTGTTTTTCTGTGTTTTCAGTAGGCTCTATGCCCAGCGTGGGGCTTGAACTCACGATCCTGAGATCAAGAGTCTCGTGCTCTACCGACTGAGCCTGCCGGGCGCCCCAGTGTGTGGTGTACTCTGATGAACAAATACTGCAATGGCATTAAAGTTCAAAGTTGACATCAGGGTTCACTCTTTGTGTTACAGACTCTGAGTTTTGACCAATGTGTGATGTCAAGCGTTCACCGTTAGGGTATCTCAGACAGCCGTTTCCCTGGCCTAAGCCACCCGCCCCCATGCCTTGCCTACCCATCCCCCACTCTCTACCTCCCTAGGAGGTGACAGCCACTGATGCTTTCACTGTCTCTGTAGTTTTGCCATTTCCAGAACATCATATAGTTGGAATTACACAGTACATAGCCTTTTCAGAATGGCTTTTTTTTTTTCTCTCTTAGAAACATGTCTCACTCCACGCCTTTTTGTGGCAAGAACATTCATTTTATTTTTAGCAGTGAATAATATTCCATTGTCTGGATGTACCACAATTTATTTACCCATTCATCTACTGAAAGGTATCTCAATTGCTTCCAAGTTGGGGCAGTTATGAATAGCAGTTCTGTAAACATCTGAGTGCAGGTTTTGCCTGGACATACACTGTCAACTCATTTGAGTAAATGCCAAGCAGCATAAGTTCTGGATTCTTTGGTAAGAGAAGCCATCTGGTTATCTTCTCAGGTGTCAGTATCATTGGCTTTGCCACCAGCAATGAATGAGACTCTCCACTGCTCCACATCCTCACCAGCATTGGGTGTTCTCAGTGTTTTGGATTTTAGCCATTCCAATAGGTGTGCAGTGGTATCTTGTGATTGTAATTCACAATGCCCTGATGACATGTGGTGTTGAGAATCTTTTCATATGTTTGTTACCTGTATATTACCTTTGGTGAGGTGTCCAGATCTTTGGTCCATTTCTTAGTAGGGTTATTTTCTTATTGTTGAGTTGTAAGAATTCTTTGCATTTTTGGAATGACAGTCCTTTACCTGTGTCTTTTTGTAACTATTTCCTCCCATAATTCTATGTTTTTTAAAAGATTTTATTTATTTATTTGAGAGAGTGAGAAAGAATAAGAGTGGGGGTGAGGGGAACTGGAAGAGGGAGAAGCAGACTCCCCATGGAGCAGGGAGCCCGACGTGGGGCTCCATCCCGGGAACCTGGGATCATGACCTGAGCTGAAGGCAGATGCTTAACCGACTGAGCCACCCAGGCGCCCCCGTAGAGTATCAATTCTTGATCTGAGGTTTCAAGTTTGGGCTTCACGTTGGGCATAGAGATCTTTAAAAAAATTAATTTAAAATAAATAGTCATTGTTTCAACTTCATTGTGTTTTGAACCTTGAGAAAGTGTAAGGCTAGTTCTGGGCATCCTATCAAATTAAAGCTCCTATTATTAATGTCTTGCTTCAAGAAAAATATTTAAGCAAATGTATAGTCATGGTAAATTCATGTAATTCTAGCCAGCTGTCCTCTCAAGTAAGTTCCATGAAGCACTCATTCTATGAAGACTTCAAAGGGTTCAGGAGGACTAAAAGGTTTTGAAGAGTTGGATGAAATACGACTGAAGAAGTTTCTAGCTGCAGGCTGCCCAGGATCCTTTACGCTGCTGTCTATTGTGACAGAGGAGGGAAACGGTACATGATGTTTCCCAAGGTTGTTTAGCCTCAGAGCCCTTACGCAAGGCACGTCTGGAAGCAGCCAGTAGGGCGCATTTGTCAGAGTTCTCTGGAGAATCAGATCCCACTAGAGATAAAGGTCTCAGCATGACCGGAATTGGCTCCCACAGTCATGGAAGCTGAGAAGTCTCACTGTCTGTTACATGCAGGCTGGAGACCCGGCAACGCTTGTGCAGTCATCCGGTCCGAATCCAAAGGCTCAAGAACCAGGAGTGCCAGGATCTGAGGGCGGGAGGGTTCTTTCTTTGCCGACCTATGTAGGAGCCTGTGTGTGTCTGAGGGGCAGAAGCAGAGTCTTACCCTGAGTTTGTTTTTCCTGTGCCTAGTCCAAGTGTATGCCAGGGAGGAGTTTTCAAGACTACAACACGGAATACGGGCTCCATGTTCTCCATTTTCTTCGACTAGCGTGGCACTGTTAGTCATTTCCACTTCAAAAATAGGGGCCAAGACAACATGAGATAAAGAGCCAGAATTAAAGGGACACTTGGGCATTTTCCCCTTTAGCCTTGGCAGAGCACAGAGGCAGGAATGGCTCATGCACAGTCCGTCAGGGGGCCTTATTCACCTTAATGATCCCCGCAGCTGGTGGCTTAATTGATTGGGCCACTGAGAACATTATTGATCGTGGAAATGACCAAAGTAATTGGAGCAGCCAAATTGTGGTTCAGTCCAGTAAATATGGGCCTGTTTGATGAGCGTTCTCGTGATTTGGTGATTTTTCTTTATTTGTTACAGAATACCAGGGTTGGAAAGGGTCTTAGAGATCATCTGGCACAATGTTTTTATCCTGTAGGTGAAGTAGTTGAGTTCGGAGGGGTTACAGGTCCTGATCCGGGAGGCAGGGTTAGGGGTAGAAATACTAGTCCCAAGGCTCCTTATTCCTTACCCTTCAACAACATTCCAGTGCAAGTGAGTAGTGGGAGTGAGCAGTAAGCCTCTGCTTTTAACTCCCTGAGGTTTTTTCCCCCCTATACCTGCCGTGTAACCTACCCCAGGCTGTTTGATCCTGTGCATGACTAGCTTATGAATGGTTGAGTCCTCGGAAGGAAGATGTGGGAATAGCTCCAAACTCTTAGCTACATGGTCTGTCTGTGTGGTAAGGGGTGTGTCTCTGTGTGTTATTGCTGTTACTGTATTTAATTTTATGAATATTACATACCTTTCTCAAGAGTCAGGGCTTTGGGGGGCAGATTGTGGCTTGGGAATCCATTTTCTTGGAGAATAGTTGGGAGAGCCAAGGCAAATAATGTAGAGCTAGAAATCTTGGTTATCAGTTAATAATTACGAATCGTATTTTGGGTTGAAAAACTAAAGAGAGCAGACTGAACCACTCAGCAACCATTCCTTTTCCTTTTTAATGCTCAGATATAGAAGAACCCTAATCCACTCAGGGATGCCTGGCCAGGTCAGTCAGTAGAGCACGCAGCTTTCGGTCTTGAGGTGATGACTTCAAGCCCCACGTTGGACGTACAGATCGCTTAAATAAATAAACTTTAAAAAAATTCTCATCCATTCAAAGAGTTGCATAATATACTTAAAGGGGGCTTGAACAATATATGCTTCCAGCCCATGAACTGACCTGTCCTACAACAAGCAGCTCTTAGGTACAGATCTGAGAGTAGAGAAGAGGACAGAGAACTGGCTTATGCCATCAAGGTGGCTGAGCCTGGGTCCCCCAGGGGAAGACCTGTTCTTGTCCAGACCCTGTTTTTTTTTTTTTTAAGATACAATGGAAATGCTGTCTGGATGAGAGTGGTGGACCAGATTCCCGCACCCAGTTCTCCCGAATCAGATCTACTTGAATGGGAGGTAGGACTTCATTCTTGCTATTTTCTTAGGCTTCCCAGAAACAATGACATTTTCTGAGAAGCTTAGTAACACTTGCAGAAGTTCCCGTAATTAGTTCAGACTCCGTAGACTCTGCTAACAATAACAAAGCTTTGGAAACATCCCAGGAGCTGGTTGCCAGAAAGAACACCCTCCGTGCACCTTATGATTCACATCTGACCATTCACCTTCTCAGATTCCGCAGCAACTTCCCTTTCTACCCTTGCTTTTGCCCATCTCCCCCTACCGCTTGGATGGCCCTTATTTCCTTTTCCACCTCATCCTTCAAGGTCAAGTTTAAATGCTCCTACTTTTATGATAAGTCTCACTAAAAATGTTAAAACCCACACTGACCTAACAATTCATTCCTAGTTATCTACCCGGTAGAAATGAACACATATATCTACAAAAAGACGCATACGAGAATGTTCAAAGTAGCTCTTTCCGTAATAGCTGAAACCTGCTAACAACCCACATGTCCGTCAACAGATCTTGACAGACAAAATGTGGTCTCTTCCTCCAACAGACTACCGCTCAGTCAGCCAAAGGGAGCAGTCACTGTTCTTCATAACAAGTGGAAACACGGTGCCAAATGAAAGACGCCAGGAACGAGGGCGCTTGCGGAATTTTTCCACTTATGTAAAATTTAAGAACACAGACGGTGTACTAATCTATGGCAAAATGGATTGGAACAGCGATTGCCTTTGGCCAGGGGGCAGTGGAGATTGCCTGGAAAGGGCTGAAGGGAACTCAGTGGGATAGTAAAAACGTTGCAGGTCTGGATGGGGATAGTGGGCTCTACGAGCATTCGCATTCGTGCGATCTCCACTCCAGCACCTCAGATCTGTGCCTTTTACTGCATGTAAATTAAAACAAGGTAAAATAAAAACATGGAAGGCAACACACCACTTTGTCTAGCCCTTAATTTTTCCCGTTTCCTATGACTTTGGGTAGCTCTCTGCGGACTTACTGTCAGACTGTCCAGAATCTGTCAGTTACACTCGCGTGTTTATTTATGGCATTGGTTTACACGTTGTCAAGTCTAACAGTGGGTTTACAGTATTAGTTCCCAGCTCAGAGTGTTTCCTACATTAGACAGAAAACAAGGAAGATACACTGGGGGGGGGCTTCGAGGCCCTTTTTAGCATTTCTGACCCCATGGGCACGTGTTTTATTCATTTATGAAGGTTGTTCCCAATTCCTATGTAGTTATTTATTAAAGATGGTTTTCTGTTTGTCCCTTTTCCCCCATTTTCTCTCACTCACCCTTCTGGAAAGGATTGTGCAGGTGTGTCTGTAAACATACATAATCTTCCCGTAAAACTCACTCTCAGAAAACTGCTGAATCTCTTTCTCCTCTGGAACTTCCAGACTGTTCTTTTATTTCCCTTGACATGTTTCCCTCCCTGACTGAACCCAGAGCTCTCTTGCAGGTGGGAACTGTCTTTCAATCATTTCCCCAGTGCCCAGCCTGGGAGCAGAACAAAATATAGGCATTCAATAATGTTTATTGAAAAGAATGAATAAATGGTGTTATATGTTTTCTGTCTCCCATGGCTGGTGAAGTGAACAAGAGTGACATTCAGAGTCCAGAACTGTGGGATGGGTTACGTCTTACAGAGAGGGTTATCTCTGCTCTGAAATCCATCTCCTTTCTCAGTCCTTCTGGCCCTCTTCCCCTCGACTCCCCATATAACTGTTTCATGACCGCATCCTTGTGGTGTAACTGTTCCTATTAACTTCATACTGGAGGAGTTGTTGGGGGAAAAAACAAAAAGCCATTATAAAATGGAAGTAAAGTGATGACTTCTCCAACGAGATTACCAAGTGTTACGCTTTGGCCTTTGACTCTATTGAAGGCAACGTTTTCCTACCAGGCTTCTCCAAACACAGTATGTTCGGGTTGGCTTGGACTTAAGATGTTATATTTAAAACAGCAACATGTCTAACAGATCCCAGAAATGAAATATGTCCATTTCTTGCAGCAAGGAGCAGAAGGCAACACGAGGCAGCTGCGAGAATTAATTCACCACGAGAGTTGACATTTTCGAGCTGACTGACTCTTAGAGAAAATGATGTCACCCTCCAGTAGCCTAATGACAGTCATCAGCCCGGGAGGACACGCGCTAATAAGGTTCATTGCTCACCTGCTTTTCTTTTTGGTTTAGCTAGGGTGTCCTTGGATGCCCACGATTTGGCACTGTTTTCCTAGAATAATTTCTAAGCAGGACTGGAGTGTGAAACTCAGGGAAAGATTTTTTTTTTTCTTTGTCAGAAAATTGAATGAATAGACCTCTGTCTTCTTCCAGTGCAAATTCTGGCTCTGGTGTGCTCATAAATAACCAGATTCTGGATGACTTTCCTTTCGTAGGTGTTGGAACCAGTGTTGACATTGGGCAAGGCCATTGCTTCAAGAGGCTGGGTTGCTCTGACCTGAAGAAGGAGAGGTGAGATGAAAATCTAAAATTTGGGGGCACCTGGGTGGCACAGTCGGCTAAACATCTAACTCTTGGTTTTGGCTCAGGCTGCGATCTGAGTTGTGAGATCGAGCCCCAGCTCCGGCTCTGCCCTTGGTGCGGATTCTACTTGGGTTTCTCTCTCTGCCTCTCCCTCTGCCCCTCCTCCCTGCTCTCTCTCTAAAATAAATATCCAGGGTATCTGGTGGCTCAGTCACTTAAACATCTGCCTTCGGCTCAGGTCATGATCCCAGGGTCCTGGGATGGGGTCCTGCATGGGGCTTCCTGCTAAGCAGGGAACCTGTTCCTCCCTCTCCCGCTGCCCCCCCTCTCCCAATGCCCCTCCCCCAGCTAATGCGCTCTCTCTCTCTCTCAGATAAATAAAATCTTTCAAAAAATAAATCTATAAACCTTTTTGAAAAATCTGAAATTTCATTTTCAACCATAAAGAAGCCTAATTCTGAAACTTCTACAATATCCAGTACCATTGTCCTGGATCTGGCTTCCTTCCAGGATAAACTTAGGGTTTTTAAAGGAGTTTCGAGGTGAATTTCTGTGGAGCACATATGAAGAGGGGAACGAGCAATGCCAGCAGCTCTTCCTCACCTCTCTGCCGGGGGCTTCCGATGCTAGCATCAGGACCCATCTAGAGCACAGCACCTGTTAGATTCCCCAGCCCTCCTGTCTTTGTCTCTTCCTGACGCAGCACCAGCCTAGCTGCTTCTGGGCAACCACACGGGGCATCCCGAGGTTTCCAGCGGCACCCGCAGATCTCTCTTTCCAGCGAGGCCCCCCAGGCGTCTTTCAATGGAGAACGGTCCTGAGAGGATGCGGGGTGTTGGCTAGGGCCCAAACAGAAGGGGGCCATGGACCGTGGGGGACATCAGTGAGCTGCACGTGCAGAAGGACTGTGGTTCGCAGTGGTGGTCACGGCTGAGGAGGTTTCATTTGGCCTGACCTGTGGCCTCCTAGTCTTGCTGGAGATGAATTTCTGGAAACGGAGGCTCCTCCAACACTTGGAGGAACGCCCAAGAGTTAGACATTTAGACCAGAGGAGAACATTCTCCTTAACAGTGGAAGTGCTCCAGACCATTCCAGGGACTGTCTACACTGGCCAGTCACTTACCAAATCAATGATCAGAGGTGTTTTGTTGATAATGTGGTGAAAAGAGTGGGTCTTGGTTGAATCCAGAACCACAGATTCAGTAAATTTAGTAAATTCCATAGACTGTAACCTCTAAATCGGATGTCTGACATCCTCGGAAGTGGCCGTGTGTGGAATTCATTTGGTGAACACTCAATTAGCCTTGACTCCCTGGAAGCCCTCTTCCAGGCTCTGGGGGCGGGAGAAAAGGAAGGACAGACTGCCCGTGGTTTACAAGCCTATGTACACAAGCAGCTTCAATTTCAGAAGGCACATGTCCTGTGTACTTAGTCCTCACAGTAGACTTGGGGGCTGGGTCCCCAAGTAGTAATGACTACTAGTGGTAGTCATTAACATATCTTTGCCTCAGTGGGAGCTTTGTCTTCCATTGCTGCCTCGGTTTTTTTCCTGTAAAATGGGTCTGTTAGATGAAAAGTGACGATCGCGGTAGTTAACATTTCTGGAGGATATCCTTTCACCCAATGTTCTGGATATATTCGCTAACTTGATCCTCAGAGCAGGGCTCTGAATCCTGGCCCTTTGTACAGAAATGCATTCGGGTCAAGTCACACAGCCAAGGCCGCAGCTGGAGCTCAAATCCTCTGGCTCCACACCCAGTGTGTTCTCTCTCTCTCTCTTGTTTTTTTTTTTTTTTTTTGCCTTCCAGGTTTTTATTTACACTCTAACTAGTTAGCATACAGTGTACTCTTAGCCTCAGGTGTACAGTCGAGGGTTTCCACCCTTCTGTAATTACCCAGTGCTCATCATGGCAAGTGCCCTCCTTCATCCCCAGCACCTGTGTCTCCCCACCCCCTGCCCCCTCCCTTCCCGTAACCATCCATTTGTTCTCCAGAGCGCCCTTCCTAAGATACCATGCTGATTTCCTTCCGAATGTCGACACCATTCCAAATAGAGACAGGAGATGAGGAGTCCGTGGAAGGGGCACTACGTCTGGCTGTGCAATCCCATAGTCCGTGTGGCAGCCTTGGCATTTTAACTGTACACTTGGAGGCTCACGTGTGACCCTGGGTAGAGGGGGGGAGCCAGTGAGCCCCCTTTATGTGTCATGAGGGGGCTCTAGCCCCTCATCGATGTTATCTTCTTATTCCTTCTTCATTCCAGCATATGTTCTCAACAGCCCTGCAAGTAGGAAACCTATTTCCTATGGCCTGAACTGTCGAGGTGGTTTCTGGCCAGAGCAAGGCTGATGTCACCAGGAGAAGGGGATCGAAGGCTCCATGTGGGGGCAGGACCGGATGGGATGCTTACTCCCTAAAAGAGATGGATTGGTTTTGAACGAGGGGCCGGGGCATAGGTTATGGTCTTGGCTTTTCCTGTTACTGCTTTTATGTCTTCCGTGAGCATGCTGCTTTCTCTGGGCTTGTTTCCTTGTCTATAAAACAGCTCTGTCTTCTGGCCTTCATGTGACCTTTGCATTCTCCAATAAGACGAGGGAGGTGGGAGTGTTCTGTGGGTGTCTCTACCGCTGGCAGCCTTTGTCCCTATCGTTCATGATTTTCTCTTATGAAATATATATTTTTAAGATTTTATTTATTTACTTGAGAGAGAGAGAGATTGTAAGAGAGAGCACGAGCAGGGGGGGAAGGGAGAAGTAGGCTCCCTGCAAGAAGGAAGCCTGACGTGGGGCTCAGTCGGGATCCAGGATCCTGAGATCATGCTTCGAGCTGAAGGCAGATGCTTAACCGACTGAGCCACCCAGGTGCCCCTCTCTTAGGAAATACTGATAACAAATACCCTGTGCACTTTTCAGACATCACAGAAAGTTCTTTTTCTGCAGAGAACCTTATAATAGCAATTATAATTGGGCATTCCACAGCAAGTAAAGAGATCTGTGTGTTACCTAAATACATAAATCCTAATTTTTTTTTTTTAATGTGGTTAAGGAACTTTGAAGAACCAGGTGTACTTGGTATCTGACATTCACTTTTTCAACCATGTGTCAGAATACTTAGGAGGCTGTGGGTAAGGCGAGTAGGAAAGGAGGTGGTAACCTTCCTTTCCCTATCCGTCTGGACAAGAATGTTGGAAGGAGAGGTTCAAGGTCTAAATGAATCTGAGGCCCCAAAAGAGGGACTGGGTTGGGGGCGGGGAGCTTGAATTGAATCTCCACCTTGACAGGTTAAGAACAGACAATTGATGGCCCAAAGCAGAGCTTGTTCAAACTCTTCTAGGCAAGTGGCTGGTCCAGAGGAGCCCCAGAGAAACTCCTTTCCAAAGGTTCCCAGTAAGTGACGGTACTGGTCATTGTCAACATGGAAATCCAGAAACCCCCGCTTTGGGCTCAGTTTGCATCTCTTTACCCATTTTCCAGCTCTGAATGGGAGTTCCCTGAGGAACCTCTTTTACAAATGGAAATGCATGAGGTTTGCCCCCATGGGAGAAAAATAAACACAACAGGAACAGACCACAAAAAACCTTCTTCCCCCATATACTGCAGGCAGGAGCAGACAACACCTGTCCTTTTCAAGGTGGAGATGCCAGTTCAGTCATAGGAGGCTTGTCGCTCCCTCAGTTTAACAACAAAGCCTCCTGTCTCACCGATTAAAAACATGAAAAGGGGTTTAAAATTACTTAAGTAAAAGAGAACGGTGGTAGAGGCTTCTCCAACTCAGATAAGCATCAGTTCTTTCTGATCCCTCCGTTGTTAGCCAAGTAGTGGCCCCATTTCTGCACTGTTCTCCTTGTGCCAAAGAGGAGGGAGAGTAAACCTTATCCTCCAGCTCCTGTTACCCCCTTTCCAGCAGAGGCAGGCTCTGGGGGATGCCGGGCATTCACCACTCAAAGAAGGGGAAGACCCACCATTCACATAAGTTACTGGTATAGCTGGTCCTGGTAAACCTTTAGTTTTTGTCCGCGCATCGTTGTCTAAAAAAAAAAAAAAAAAAAACCCAAACCAAGGAGCAGGACAGGGGGTATGGAGCCGAGCTGCCATGCTAACAGAAGGAGCCCTTGAGCGGGCGGGGGTGGGGGGCGGTGGAGGTAGGGGTAGGGGTGGCGGGGAAGAGGGACAGGCAGCCAGGGATTAAAGTCAGGCTTTTGTTTGAAATCTCTTAGTACTTTTCTGTAGCAGCTTCCTTGCTAGCTTAAGCATTCTCTTCCTGAGCTGGGTGAAGCATGTCTTTATTTTTATTTTATTTATTTATTTTTTAAAAGATTGATTGATTGATTTGAGAGAGAATACACGTGGTAGGGGGGAGTTGGGCAGATGAGGGGAGATCGCAAGCTGACTCCTACCTGAGTCCAGAGCCCAGCACTGTGGGGATCCCAGGACCCTGAGATCCTGATCTGAGCGGAAACCAAGAGTCAGAAGCCTCATAGACTGTACCACCCAGGTCCAAGCCGCCAGTCGTGTCCCCACCCCCCAACCTCCACCCCACCCAAGAGGTGTGTCTTTTAAAAGACGAAAACAAAAACCCGACTTTACTAAGATATCATTTGCATACCACAAAAGCTAACTGTTTCAGGTATACAGTACCATAGATTTTAGCTTATTTATGAATTGGGGCAGCCATCTCCCTAATCTCATTCTAGAATGTTTTTGTTAAGTCCAGAAGGCATCCCAGTACCCATTTGCTGTTACTTCTCTTTCCTCCCTCTCTCCCTGGAGCCCTAAGCAACAACTAATCTACTTTGTGTCTCTATAGATTTTTTTTTTCTATTGAATCTTTCATTTAGAAATGTGCAAGAGGTGCGCAGTCTTTTGTGGCTGTTTTCTTTTCACTTAGGAGAATGTCTTCAGCATTCTTCCCTGTTGTAGCAGTACTTTGTATCTTTTGATGGTTGGATACTCTGCCATGGTGTGGCTCTCACACATCTTATTTAAACATTCATCAGTGGATCGACAATGGCTTCCTTCCCTCTTTGGAGCTCTTATGTATAATACCGCTAGGGATACATGGCTATGAGTGTTTGTTTTGATAGATGTTTTCATTTCTCTTTGGTATTTACCAATGACTGGAATTTCTGGGTCACATGGTAACTTTATGTTGGATCTTTTGAGAAACTCCCAAACTGTTTTCCAAGATGGCCGATCCATTTTCCATTCCCATCAGCAGGGCAGAAGGGAGAGAGACCTGTCTTCTTGCCATCTTCTCCCGTGTGTAGGATTCTGAACTCCGTGAAAGCTTAGAAATGTAGCAAAGCAATTCATTTTTATACTTACTTAGGAAGTCTCTTTTCTCTTCCCCAACGGCAAACATTTCTGTTGTCTAATGAACGGGTGCTACAGGCTAATGAAGCTGGAATACTAATTTCTTATTTGATTTATAATAATCTTCAGTAATTACAGAAGGAGCTTTATGCATTTAGCTTGCTGTGTATGTATGTTCCAGAGCACTAACATTTTTTTTTTTTCATTTTAAAATTCACATTCTTCTCTGTTTTTGCTATTTAATGATTAGTACCTTGATTACAGGTCATTAATGCCTGTTTAAAAAACAGCTCCATGTTTGCATTTCAAGACATATCTTTTATTTTATACTGATTCAAAGCAGTTCATTTCGTCCTCCACAGAAACAGGCCAAGATAGAAAACAGCTATTTTAAACAGACTGACGTTTGGTCTTGGGAAGTGAAATGTAGGTATCCTTCACTTACACCTGACCTGAAAATGTTAGGGACAAAATGTAATGATTGTAACTGTAGTGACTCAGATGTTATTATTTATGCAAAACCCTTATCTTATGAATATACTGTATAATGTTTCTGAGATAAACTTGTTTTTTTTTTTTTTTAAGTATTTGTTTATTAGAGAGCAAGTGAGCACATGTGCAGCGGTTGGGGGTGGGGATGGGGGAGAGGGAGAGGGAGAAGGAGGCTCCCCGCTGCGATGCAGGGCTCCATCCCAGGACCCTAAGATGTTGACTTGAGCCAAAGGCACACATGTAACCGACTGAACCACCCAGACGCCCCAAAACCTGTGTTTAAGACAAATACATTTGTCTGTAAATCTAGATTTATTTCTCAGTGTGCTTGCTTAATGTGAAGGCTACTTCACGACTTAATTCTTCCCTGTTGTGGACCTTAGCTGCCTCTTTGTCTTTGACCTCCAGAGTAGCAAACAAGTTCAGGACCCGGCCAATCTGCATAGACCCATTCGGAGTTGCAGCCTTCCTGATGCGCGAGCTTTCTCATTCTCTAGATACGATCCCCTCTGCCACTTGAAACCAAGGCTTTTAATGACAGGTGTTGAAGGACAAGGCTCGATTTCAAGTTACCCTTTGGTCTGTTCCATCTCCATTTGCTGTCCCTGGATTATGCAGATAATATTCTGCTTTTAGTAATCGGGCCCCCTCTGCGAGACCTTGGCTGTCATATTACATTATAACCGATGGTCTTTCACATAAGGACTGTTTTCTTCCCATAGATCCCTCTAAGATATTCAGGGCTAACTATAAAAATATTGCTGAATCCCATTCTCAAGTAGAGTTTCAAGGTTAACATGAAAACTCCTAGCACTTGCTTATGCTGCATAAAATCTGTTTTATCTTCGTGACAATCCTTTTTTAAAAAATCCTTTTTTTAAAAAAAATTTCAATTCCTCTGCTCCTCTAGTATTTTCTCAGATGCCAAGCAGACCATGACTTGCCGGGAAGAAAACAAGTTATGATTATTTATATGCCAGTATGCATTTGTTTCCATCTAGAGTTATAAACAATTAATCAATGATAATCAGTTGTGACAGTGAAAAGAATTTCTGCCCCGCTACCTTATATTCCCAGCAACAGAGAAACACAAGTAATTTTGGTAATGTCTTGTGTGTCCAGTGAAGTAATTCCTCTATTATTGTCTCTTAGCAAGAATTTATAATTAAATTGGAGAGGAAAAACACTGGCGGCCAACATTGTGTCACATTTATTTCAAGTGTAATGTCACAAATTCATGGATGGTCACTTAGGCATTGAAATAGTGCAAATACTATGGAGCAAAAATGAGGCCGTGAGGGTTATGTTCATTTTCCTGCCTTACCAAAAGAAGAAGGGTAAATATACGTCAGCCTGTTGGCCAGTCCAGGCCCTGGAGTTTCTTTGTGAACCCACGATGGAGAAGATGGCAAGCTATCCTCTAACTTTGCATATAAAGTAATTGTCTTGAATCTATGTTTTGAAGGGAGGTTGATACACCTCCACACATAGAGACATAGGCATATAGAGAAATAGACAACATTGATATATAGACAATTTCTTTTAAAAAAACAGATATAAGAGAACTACTTTTTATGTACCATACTATGTGTGCATGTTAAATCACTTACTAAGGATTGAAAAAAATAGGGGCACCTGGGTTGCTCTGATGGTTAAGCGTCTGCCTTCAGCTCAGGTCATGATTTCAGGATCCTGGGATCGAGTCTAGCATCAGACTCCCTGCTCAGCACGGATTCTGCTTCTCCCTCTGCCTCTGCCTGCTGCTCCCCGTGCTTGTGCTCTCTCTCCCTCAAATGAATAAATATTTTTTAAAAAAGGATTTGAAAAAATATTTATCCAACGTCAGCTTTTCCATATCTACATATACATTTCTAAAAAAGGCTTCCAACAGAAAGGGAAAAAAATGAACAATGTAACAAGATTAAGGGGATGAAAAGATACAAAGTCTCAGTTACAAAATCAGTAAGATGGGGAACTACAGTGTACAGCTCAGGGAATATCGTTAATAATACTGTAACAACTTTACGTGGCGACAGACGGTAGCTGGATTTATCGTGGTGATCACTTCATAATGTATGTGGGTGTGGAGTCCCTATGTTGGACACCTGAAACTAATCTAAATTATATGTCAGCTATACTTTGATTAAGGAAAAAAAAAAAAAAAAACCAAACCACGTTTTATGGCAAACCGTTTAAAACATTAGGAAGGCATCTTTAAAGGCTGCGAATGAGCGCCTGCTTTCCACCTAGACCAGCGGTGCTTGCAGCTGTCGCTTAGAAATACAGAGTCACTGTGGAGCATGGACTGGTGTGCACTCCTGTCCTCATTATAACGTGGCCTGGGGCCTGGAACCAAACGTTATGCCAGAACATAATGAGCTGTGTACTGTAATGAAGGTGTTTGAAATTGATTTGACTGTTATTTAGTATGAAAAGTCCCAGATCAAAGCCTCTGGCAAGCTCACAGACCCAGAAACACTCACAGACAAAGGACGCTGTGTGATGGTCCAGGGGCAAGTGGAGAGGTGTGGTTCCTTCCGCTGAGTCAAGGAATCTGTCAAGCAGTTATCTGATCTTTTTTTTTTTTTTTCCCCAAGTCATCATACATCACTCGCAAACTGCCACAGAGCAAAGATGGTTTTGAGGATGACCCTGAAGACGATTATAAAACCCGATTTCATTCTCCCTCTTGTTTCCTCATTGTTTCGCATTGCTCCTTCCTCACCATCATGGACAACACCCTCCCAAGCTAATTTGTAAAATGAATTTTACTGAATGCCATTTAATCTTATTGCCATAGTTACATACCCAGAAATCGAAGATTGCAAGGCTGTGCTGAAAATAGCTGACTTGGTACGGCAAAGAGGACTAATTCTTATGCAAAGCTCTGTACTCACAGCCAATCTCTGAGTCAAAGAACAATGGAAAGTTTGATCCTCCGAAAGCTGACCTTCTGATGCCTTTTCATTCTCCAGCCCAGTACATCGATAGGTTTGAATGAAACGGGGAAAAGCTGAAGATGAAGTCCGCTTTGTAACCTGCTGTTTCAGCTTCTCCGATATTGTTGTCCGGGAGCTCCCCGCGTATTTGCCTCGATGTTTGCACAGGGGATACTGGGGATTTTTAGAAGGCATTTGCGAATTATAAAGCTAGGAACCCATATCAGTTTGAAATTCAAGGAAGTCTTAAATAATCTCTGAGCCTTGCTGTTTTATAATGGACAAATCTAGCTCAGTTCGTCTCCCATCTATCAGATTTATCATCTCTCATTCTGTCATCATTAAGCAAACCATAAACTCAGTCTACACATGTACTTCATGAGAGGGGCTTAGGAAAGCTTATGTGAAATGAAATTGGGGTGCTGAACACCAAAGGGCCCACATTTGTATCTATGTGTATACCCAGGCGATACCGTACCCTTTTACCTTATCGAATGTAAAGCGACAGAAAGGTGATCAGTGTAACTAAAAGAAGTAAATAAATTAGAGATAGATTCATTAGTTAGGTTTTTAAAGAAGGGAGCTCTACAGTCAATGTGGGGCTTGAGCTCACAGCTCTGAGATCAAGGCTCATGTGCCCTACAGACTGAGCCAGGCAGGCACACTTGAAGGAGAGTTGTTTGATTGTTGGATAACCCATCAGTTGTTTAGATTTTCCTCATCACCAGGGCTCCTTTAATCTAATATACAATGTCCTAAAAATCCATTCTGTGTGCTAATGAATTTGTCAACATGTAGTTTGCATTGTTCTGGGTCCATAAAAAAAAGTCCACTCGATTTCTTTTGACATGTATTTCGTTTCCTTGGGCTTCCATTCTCTCACCTATAAAATGAGGGGATTAGACCTCTGAGATCTTTATCAAGCAGAAAATTCCAATTTAATTATTCTTTAATTTTCCCAAGTTCAACCTGCAGTTTATCCAATTTAATTTAGGTTATTAAGGCGTTGGTGTATTTGGATATAATTTTATGGTATTTGATCAACCATTCGAAAACAAACATGGTCACTTACAGATTCCGAGTAGATGGGAAACACAGCCTGTATTTAGGGAGTGAGCACAAAGCGCCCAGTGCCCTTGCCAGGGCAGGAAGCCAGGGGCTAGAGGCTGGATAGCTATTGGTCTGTAGTGTTTGCTGGCTGCTGTGAGGCTTCTGTGCACTCCCTTTTATATGCAAAGATCTCCAGAGGACTTTGGGAGTCCCAGGGAACTGTTTGTTGAATGTGAGAGGGAGAGAGAGGATACCCTGGCATTCTCTTTCCATAGCCACCCCCCTGAGGGGGCTGTGTGGCCCTCACATCGGCCTCACACGTGGAGAATGAGGAGATTCTAAGTGCAGGTTTTGCCACGTACATTTTGAGGGACCTTCTGCTATTTTTGCGAGTGTGGGAAAGGCTGCGTTAATCAAAGGGACTAGGCTTCCTTTCTGCAGGACTTCTCTGGGCCTTTAAAATGCAAGTCCCCCAAAAGCAGGATGGAGGATGCAACACTGTTGGCTTATCTCGATTATAAGACCTGTTTTCCTCTGTCCCCCAGTATGCTGTGGAACTACTGCATCCTGAAATGTAATCTGCCAGAGTGGCAAGTAACTTCTACCCTCGAGCGCCACATTGGATCACTGGTGGAGACTACTGGCAATCTTAAAGAAGGGCTTTGAGTGCTGGTTCTGCTAAGAAGGAAAGAGGCATAGTGGGGATTGCTATAACAGGATTTGCTGGGCGCCTGGGTGGCTCAGTAGGTTAGGTCTCTGCCTTCAACCCAGGCTCCCTGATCACTGTGGAACCTGCTTCTCCCTCCCTCTGCCACTTCCCCTGCTTGTGCGCGCTCTCTCTCTCTCTCTCTATCAGATAAATAAATAAAAATCTTAAAAAGATATCAGATAAATAAATAAACATCTTTTTTTTTAAGAGGTTTATTTATTTATTTGACAGACAGAGACCACAAGTAGGCAGAGAGGCAGGTGGTGGTGTGGGGTCGGGCAGGTGTGGGGGGAACAGGCTTCCCGCTGAGCCGAGAGCCCAATGTGGTGGGGCTCGATCCCAGGACCCTGAGGTCATGACCTGAGCCAAAAGCAGAGGCTTTAACCCACTGAGCCACCCAGGTGCCCCAATAAATAAAAATCTTTAAAAAAAGAAAAAAAGGATTTGCCTGAGCTGTCCTTGTTCTCCACTGTTTCTGAATCTTTCAACCATCACTCACATGTATGACCACATCCTGCCCTGTTTGGAAATCTTGGTGATTCCAGTAAAGTCAATGGCGGAGCCTAAAGATACTCTGGATTGCACAGGAGCTAATGGTGCAGAAACCACCAGGAAGCTCTCTGGTTGGCTGTGGGTTCAGGAGCTGGGACCACGCTCCATGGACGTGCGCCTTTAAGGTCATGCACTCTTAGAAGCCAGAGTGGGAGAGCCCAGCATAGAGCACGGCACACACTTTCCAAATCTAACACTTCCTCCACACAAATGTCATCCGTGAATGTCGACTGCAACATATACCTGTTTATTAGGAGAGTCGAATTATGTTTGAGCTGTCTTTGCCTGAAAGTCCTGTTGAATGAAACCTTATGAGCTATTTGCTTGCTGCAGAAAACATTTTTAATGTCCTCGGTAAACCATAAAACATTTATGAAACGGCATCAAAAATACAGTTACCACTACCTACATGCTTGGGAACACACATCGTTGCATTATATTCAGACCAACGAGGCCACAGGCAACTATAACGCAGTGAAGTTCCGATCATGTTTTCAGCAGACACACTGAGTTAGTGTTTATGTCACTGTCCGCCGTTCAGCATCCTCTCCGTGGGAGACCTGGTTTGTTGACAACAATGTACACCCACGGTAAGTGCCAATGACCTGTGGTTGATGTCACAAAAAGAAATAGTAGGGTTAAATGAATCCCCCGGATGTCTCTGAGAAGATGCGATAAGAGCAGACAGTTTGAACCAGGCAAAAAGACAAGAGCCATGCCTGTGGAAGGCAGACTTGGGCGGGACCCCAGGGTTCACAGGCTCCAGAAAATGCCCTGTCCTTCAGCTAATAGGAAGGAAGGCAGCTGCTTGCTCTGGATGCTTATTGCAGCTCTAGATATCAAAAAAGAAAGAAAAAGATGCTAGCTCTTCTCTGTGAGATTTGTTTACCCTGAACGGTTTCAGGGGTTTCCGGAAGGCCTTATGAGAATATCCTTACTTCCATTTCAAGTAGTTGGATCACCCTGCTTCTGTGGGAAAAGTTAAGTAAGGTGGAAGCCTTAATAATTCTGGAAGAGTGATTTATTAGGAATGGATGGTGTTCATGTTGTGTTTGATAAAAACTCATGGTTCAACTTCATGTAGTAGGTAAGTGCTGCTGCTGCTTTTTTTTTCCCCTCAAAGATTTTATTTATTTATTTATTTATTTATTTATTTATTTATTTATGTGAGAGAAAGAGCATGAGCAGGGTGGAGAGGGAGAAGCTCCCACTGAGCAGGTTCGGGGCTCCATCCCAGGACCGTGGATCATGACCTGAGCCCAAGGCAGATGCCCAACCTACTGAGCCACCCAGATGCCCCTAGGTAGATGCTTCTTATAAACACAACAGATCATATGTCTCTTTATTTCTAATCATCTATGTATCTTTCTATCATTTATCAGCTCTGTTTGTTTTCCAGGATAGTAGAACTCATTCCCTTCCTCTGGGATTATTTAGAGACAAAAGAAATCACATCCTCCTACACCATTGGTGGGAATGCCAGCTGGTGCAGCCACTCTGGAAAACAGCATGGAGTTTCCTCAGAAGGTTGAAAGCAGAGCTTCCCTATGACGCAGCAATCGCACTACTGGGTATTTATCCTAGAGATACAAATGTAGTGATCTGAAGGGGCACGTGCACCCAAATGTTATAGCAGCAATGTCCACAATAGTCAAACTATGGAAAGAACCTAGATGTCCATCAACAGATGAATGGATAAAGAAGATGTGGTCCATATATACAATGAAATACTATGCAGCCATCAAAAGAAATGAAACCTTAACATTTGCAACCACGGGGATGGAACTAGAGGGTATTATGCTAAGCGAAATAAGTCAATTAGAGAAAGACAATTTTCATGTGGTATCTCTGTTATGAGGAATTTGAGAAACAAGACAGAGGATCATAGGGGAAGGCAGGAAAGAATGAAACAAGATGAAATCAGAGAGGAAGACAAACCATAAGAGGCTCTTAACCTCAGGAACAACTTGAGGATTACTGGAGGGGAGGGGGGTGGGGGGGAGGGGGTGGCAGGGGATGGACACTGGGGAGGGTAAGTGCTGTGGTGAGCGTTATGAATTGTGTAAGACTGATGAATCACAGACCTGTACCCTGGAAACAAATAATACATTATATGTTAATTAATTGAATTTAAATTAAAAAAAGAAAAGAAATATCTAATAAAAAAAATCCTATGTGTGCCACACTCAAAAGTAAAAACCACATATTTTTGAAGGACAAAAAGATATCCTGTAGAACAGGGTTGTTGATGTTTAGAATGTGAAATAGAAGAAGTTCATCAAAATCATGGTTGTGAATGTCTCCTGCTGAACTGGGCTCTCTCTTTGCAGCCTGACTTTTTTCTTTTTTCTTTTCTCTCTCTCTCTCTCTTTATTTTTCTGTAATGTTTTTTTTTTTTTTGGTTTTTCTGGACAGATCTGACAGCAGAGGTCTGGCTCACATATGTGGGTTTGAGGGTCAACATCCAAATGATGCTGGGAAGGTTCTCTTGCACCTCCCAGGCCTGGCCCATAGTAACTGGTAAAGGGTTTCTGAGCAGTGAGGGAAAGGAAGGCCAAGGCAAGAGATGCATGACAAGGATCTGTGCAGGCATTTCCGGACTGTCAGTTTTGGGGAGCTCTGAGCACGTGTTAGGGTTCAGATGGATACCAGTGAATTTGGGAAAGGTAAACCTGAAAAGGAGGGAAAAGGTGATTTTAATGAATTCCGTTATTTCATCTTTATCCAAGCCTTTATAACTGCTTTTTTTCCCTTTTTTCTTTTTTTGCATTTTTCTTTTTCTTAGAGCAGACCTTGAAAAGGCACAATTAATTCTATGATGCTCTGGTCTGGAATTTCCTAGAACATTTCCGGGTAAGAAACATTGGAAGGATTAGTTCTCACAAGCAGTCAATATAAGCTTATGGAACAGTTTTTGAGATGATGCCTAATGAACAAACCCAAATCTTTATCTCTTAATAAGCAACACAAAACATGAAAAACACAGCGCGTTGCCTTGGGCTGGATCCAGACAGGACCGGTACTGACGTCTTGGCATATTTTGATGTGAGGTAAAATGACTAAGAAACCTTGTAAGATGTCTCTAAGTGGCTCAGGGTAATGAACAAGTAATTGGAAGTGACGGCAGGATACAGAAACGCCTCAGGAGGGAGGAAACGATCTTTGAATTTTGTCCCTTAAAATGAGGCCAGCCTAGCAGAGCGAAATCTTCGGAGCCGGGCGTGGGGAGAAGCAAGGACCGTCGCTCTTCAGGTTTACCCAGCCTTCTCCTGAGCCCTCTGCTGTCCTACCATTCTGCCTTCGCAGGCCCGTGTACCCTTTGCGTTCTAGACTCACCTCGTCAGAGAGCCTTTCACTTAACCCTTTTGGAATATTGCTATTAGTAGAACCCTTTTAGCTAAAGCCATGGGGACTGACACTTGGGCTGTTGATTCAAAGTCAGACCAGGGAACTACAGACACAAAAAAATTTTAACCTAAATATTGTAACGTGACATCCATAACCATACATCGGTTTGTTAGTCTCTCGTAGCGGCTGCTCCCTGGAATTGCTTTCCTTACCCCAACTCCCATAATACATTGCCGTGGATTTCTTTCTGGAGGGTTTGTTTAAAATGGAGCAGGAACTCACATATACCCTCAGGGCAACCTGAAGGCATAAATCTGGGTTTTTCCTCTGATTATTTACCTCTCTCTGGTCCCCAACTCCCTTAACAGCATTTTTTTTTTTTTTTTTTTTTTTTTTTTGGTAGCTACTCACCTTCATCGAGTTTTTCTAAAGCCTGAACTTAATTCTTGGAAGTAAGTTGGAAGAATGACGATGATGTTTTCTGCTTCCACTTTTATTTATTTTTTATTTTTACTTTTTTTTTTAAAGATTTTATTTATTTATTTGACAGACGGAGATCACAAGTAGGCAGAGAGGCAGGCGGAGAGAGAGAGAGGAGGAAGCAGGCTCCCCGCTGAGCAGAGAGCCCGATGCGGGACTCGATCCCAGGACCCTGGAACAATGACCTGAGCCGAAGGCAGAGGCTTTAACCCGCTGAGCCACCCAGGCACCCCTCCCACTTTTATTTCTTTAATAATTACAATAGAATGTGCAGTTGGCCCGAACAGGTGCGGAGGGGAGTAAGTATACAAATGTGCAGGAGGGCCGCCGCCTAGGCCCTGATGCCTGCAGTGTGAGTCGCTCAGGTAAGAGAGCTTTGGTGATGGGGTTGTGACAGGTTTTGGGAGCTCAGAATACAGAAGGGAGTAAGATGCTCTTAAGGTATATAGTGCGAGAAGCTGATGAAACATTATGCATGCATATTTTCAGGAGACCGGCAAAAAAGTGCAAGAGATTTCGTCTGTTCAGTGAAGCTTTCCCTGATTAACAGAGTTCACACTAATCCTTCTGTTCTCACGTGCTGTTATTTCAAATATGTACCACGTGCATAATGAAGAAGAAAGCTCAGTGGTCCAGGGAGAAATGCCTTTCTATCAGTTGAGGCTCCTTAGAGGACTTTGTTAAGTTAGAATTAGTTGTCTTTTGCAAATTCTCTCACTGAAATGCTCTGCTTTGGTGGTGGTTTGTGTGGGGAATGGGTGCATACTGTGAATCGGGTCTAATGGGGTGGTAAAGACGTCTGGTACAGACGCCTCTTGGGTCCAGCTGGCAATGTTCTTACCAATCTTACATAGAATGGCTGCAACTCTTTGATAGCTCTAGCCATACTAAATTTCCCCAGGCTAGCCTTGGTTCCAGTGTCTCTACCCTGTCAGTGTATGGTTGAGTTGATGGTTTTCTTTTTGATGACATTTCTAGGCCGCGATGACTAATCATGGAGGCAATCAATGGAATGTGCATAGTACATTTGATTGGCTAGGATTAGAGTAGCTGCATAATGGGACAGGGTATGTGTGGTATCGAAGACTTCTGATTGAATCAAGCATCTGGCAATTCCATCGAGTGTCTACTATGATGACCCACACGTCTACACTAACAAGCAGAAAACAGATTTGGTCATTAGGACTAGCTATCATTGTTAAGAAGCAAATCATGTTAATAGAAAAAGTTTAATTCAGTAAGGTAAAAATAGAAAAGCTTTTTGAAGATGGGATGTGTTTGTTGCAAGCAAACAAAGGTGAGAAAAATACAAAATCTCCTTGGAATTTTTGTAATATCAGAGCCTTATGTATAGAGCATTTCAGTGACTGTTAGTCTTCCTGTATGGTTTTCTTTGGCTGAAGACCTACCATGAAAGTTAAAGATTTGACAGTAGCTTCTTCTGTAAGTGAGAAGCAAGAGAGAAAGTCAAATACTAGGAGGGAGAAAAAGAAACTCAAATACTGGAAGTATTCACACTTGGGAAAATAAGATTAAATACAATCGTTAAATTACATCAGTGGCAGGAAAAATAATCGTTCATCACAGTATATGGTTGTTTTATTACTTAAAAAATACATACGTGATAAACTCTTTCCCATTCTTTGCCATCTCCCCATCCATTGGAGGAAATTTCTGTCCCCCAAAGGACAAAGGCCAGCAGTTGATAGAAAGCAACAGCAAATGGCTGGGGAATGTCTTTTTAGCTATAAGCTTAAGAAGTAAAACGGGAACAAGGCATGATTGTTAGGGCTCCATGCTGTGGTTGTACTTTGGAACATTGTAACACAGATCTGCCAGAGGCCTGAGAATTAACCTTTCCTATTTGCTTTTAGAGGCACATTCTTATTTCGTACTTGGAAGTAATTACTTCCACTTTTCACACAGATTCCCTATTGTTGCCAGTTAGAAAATTTCTGTTACCATGTTTTGATTACTATGTTTTATGAAGAAAATGCCCAGATGGGAGAAAGCTTCAGCAAGGCATTATTCCCAGAGAAGGGGGGCTGTTCGATATGGGTTGGCCAGGCTGGGAGCCAACATTATTAATTTTGAGGGAAGAAGGTCCATTTTTCCCCCCAGACATCTATCGCTAGCAATTCTGATAGAGAGTCGTTTATCTGAAGATTTATTTAAACGTTAAAAATAAAAACTATTGGTTGAAAAATGACCTTCTCTTTTGAAATAATCACAGATAACATTTATTGAGTGTTTAATGCATACTAAGTTTTGTAAACATTACTTTGTAGACACAGCAGCTGCCTCTCTTCGAGGAGTCCGACTAGACTCAAGCTTCATCTCCAGCCCTCTGAGATGGGTAATGTTTTTATTTCTGTTAAAAATAATTTTCAAAAAGGGTGGTGAAATGATGACTACCCTCAAACATAAAAAAAAAGAATGGGTGTTAAAGATATTATCCTGCTAATTAATCAGCAAGAGAACCAGGCAGATGTTACAACTGACTCAAAAGAAAATCCAAAGAAGAAACACGTTTGTAGGTCAGAACTCCTGAAGCGAATAAACAAGCCGAGGCACAGATGGTTTTTTCCACAGTCAGGGGTAAGGGAAGTCAACTCAGTTTCTACTTAACTGGACAAAATTTGCATGTCTTCAGACCAGAGCTGCAGAGTAGCTTCCTGGGAGGATCTCCTCTAGAGAACGCATAGTTTTCTACCTGAGCACAATGTTTTCTCTTTGCTCCCATCTTACAGATGGGACAACCAAGGCTCAGAGAGGACAGGTTTGGGTACTCCCCATCAGTAGGGAAAAGCCCTGCATCCGGGGAGGCTAGTTAGATGATGTGGAATGAGCAAGTCCCTGAGAGATGCCCACACCTCTGGTACCTTGTGGAGAAGCTGACAGAATAAGGTGTAGGAGGACCAAAGCGTGTTTGTGGCTGACACATTTCAGGTTTGAGCAAACAAGGCAAAGGATCTGAAAGGAAAGACTGTTCTTGTCCAGCATCTAGTTTCTGACAATGGGAACCCTTCTCCAAATGCATGATATTCTAACGAAAAAAACGAAAACCAGAAAACCCATGCATGAACTCTGTGAATGGTCTTCAGAGCCATGGTCACTGGTTTCCTGAGTATCACCTCCTAGGAAAGCCGGAGAAGGGGTACGGGAGGGGTTTATGTTGCAGAGAAAGAATGAGGTGTAACCCTGACCCCATGCTGGTTCTGGTGGGTGTGGGTTGGGTCACCGCTGCTCTTCTGGCTCTAATGCAAGTCAAGATTGGTAACAAACTGTGTAGTAAACGATGTCGTGTCATCAGTGCCTGGAAGGAAGCTAGGAAGAACAGGGAGATGACCGAGGCTCCTTGGTCTGCTAGGGCTTCTCAAGGCTGGAGCGGCTGCTTAAATGGCTCCCCTCCTTGCCCCTCACCGGGACGGAGGAGGGTTGAGCCAACTCAGAGGAGGTGGTGAGAGTAAAATAGCATAGTGACGTACTAACGTCACACAAGGATTAAGTGACAAACCTCACATCCAGGCACCAGTTTATCTAATTCCAGATGGTGTTCCTAACTCTCCCACTATGCTGTTGGCCGCGTTTACCCTGTTTCCTTTAAAAAGCTGGTTGCCAGAAGGTTCAGTGGCATCTGAGAGTTGTCCTTCCTTCCGCTTCATCCTTTGGTGGGATCAGCATTGACTGTGATAGGGAACAGCCTTGACTGTGTGCTGTTTATTACTGCAGAAGAGGGCATTTCCATATACCTTCCTGTAGAGTATAAACTAAAAGTGGTTTCCAGTGCACAAGGCCAGGAAATGTCCAGAATGGCGTCGTGAGACACTGACAACTTCTGCAGTGTTTTGGGTCTTGTTGCTCATTCACTGCACCTTTAGCATCATTGGGGAAATGCAGGGGCTCTGAAGAATCAGCAGAGTTGGAAGTCTTGGATGTTGTCCCAGACCTTGAACTTCCTTAGCTTTGTCGTGTCTCCATTTTTCTCATTAATAAAACAAGGATGGTATCATTTGATCTGTGTAGCTTCTGTACCATTATTTGCATGAGAGAATTTAATGCAGAGAAAATGTTGCACACCTAAGAAGCGATGCTGTGGTCAGCTGCAGAAGTGCAGGCTCAGACAAAGTCTCTGGCCATCAGAGAGGCGGAGGGAAGCTGAGGTCCCTGGATATTTGATAATTCAGAATTAGCCCTCAAAAAAATACTTGTGGTCCAAATGTGTGAGTGGGGATTTTTTCCATCATAAGGGGCCAAAACCCAAATTCCAGTGGTATCAAGTAAAAGAGGACTGAAAAAGAATTTTTTTTGAATTTCATATTTTAGGGTACTTTGCAAAGTTGACGGGTAGATATGATTTCAAGTGCAACTTGATCGCATGGTTTAAATGTCACACTCAGGACGTGGTTCTCTCCTTTCCTGCCCTGTTTCTATGTCCATTTCCAGACTTCACTCACTTTTCCTTTGGTTTTGTTCTCAAGCATGTTTTTGCAGACCAGGTAGCAAAATGGCTCATAGTCCCTTTGGACTTACATTGGAGAGAGACTGACTTCCTCTACTGCTCCTGCAGAAGCCCTGGGGGTGATAAATAATCATCTCCACTTGGCTACTCAAGCCAATTTTTGGTTCTAAACCCACCCAAAGGCTTGGGATTGGAGGCACCCTTGTAGATGCCTTGTGGATGGAGACTAGGAAGGAGCAGAGTCCACCAAGAGAAATACAGAGTACTCTTACCAGAGCGGGTGTTGATAAGGCAGGAGTGGACACATTCTGGAGTATTTGTGCTGGAAAGGATCTTGAATTATCTTAATCGTCTAGCTATGGTGATCAACTCTGTGAAATTCATAAAGTCCATGAATTAAAATATTCTTATTTTACTGGGGAGAATTTAGGGAGCTTGAAGTGTGGAGAAAAATTACTTGGAATTAGAATAACAGTTCCATCAGAAATACTTTTTAAGGGGGTTATAGAATGAGTATTTTTTTTAAGTTGGATTTTTACAGTTTACTGGTCTAGTAGAATAATGGGGAGTTCTAGAGGTTGTGATATAAACTTGTCATTTACTTGTCCACACCTGATACTCTGAGATATGGAACTTAGGTTAAAAATAGTATGGACTTAGTTTATCCTTTTGTGTGTGTGTGTGTGTGTGTGTGTGTGTGTGTGTGTGTGTGTGTGAGAGAGAGAGAGAGAGAGAGAGAGAGAGAGAGAGAGAGAGAGAGATTTTTGTGGTATTGTCTGTTTTATTCATTTATTCAGGAAGTATTTACAGAGCCGTGTGTGCAAGGCACTGTATATTCCAGAAGAGATAATTTGGCCCTAATCTTGGTGTATTTTCATATGTGTTGTCCTGATTTAAAAAATGATGTGAATGATTTAAATAGTCAATTCACAAAAGATGAAATTTAGCAGGCATATGGGAAGGTGCTTGACCTCATTAGTAAATAGAGGAAAATCTAAATAAGATTCACTTTTGGCTCTTCAGTTTGACAAAAAAAAAAAAAACCCCAAAACACAAACTCCCCAAACTTTGATAATATCCGGGGAGGCAATGGTGAATATGAATTATACAGTCATCACAGAGGGAAATGTTAAAATTTAAAATATACACAAAGAATTGCATAAAAGAATGCTCATTGTGATATTGTTTGTGATAGAAAAAAAAAAGCTACAAATAAATGAGAATTCTAGCAAGGGAAGGGCGCCTGGATCGCTCAGTTGGATAAGCATCTTCCTTCAGCTCAGGTCATGATCCTGGGTCCTGGGATCAAGTCCCACATTGGGCTCCTTGCTCATCTGGGAGCCTGCTTCTCCCTCTCCGTCTATGGGCTGTCTCTCTCTCTCTGTCTCCCAATTAAAATAAATAAATAAATCTTTAAAAAAAAAAAGGATTCTAGCAAGGGAAGAATGATCAAGATGGTCAGGCCACACACACAAAATTCCACACTTAGGAATGCTACACAGCCATGCGAAAGAATGAGGTCTATGTGCAACTATACTGAGAACAAGAAAATATGTTCTAATTTAATCTAACATGAATCCATAGATTTTATCTATATACAGATATGTTTCTTTTTTGAAGATTTTATTTGTTTGTCAGAGAGAGAGAGAGACCAGAAGCAGGGGGAGGGGCAGAGGGTGGGGGAGAAGCAGGCTCCCCGCTGAACAGGGAGCCCAATGTGGGACTCAATCCCAGGACACTGGGATCATGACCTGAGCCGAAGGCAGATGCTTAACTGACTGAGCCACCCACACATCTCTGACAAATATGTTTCTAAGTGCATGGAAGAAATTCTGAAAATATATACATCTAACCTATAACAGTATTTCTGCCATGCCCCCAGAGGACATGAGGAATGGAAATGACTGATGGGGTGTAGGGGCTTGGTGTTTATCTGAATTGTTTGAAGGGTTAACAACAATGTTCTCATTTACTGTTTGTCTAATTAAAATCTAACTAATTTTTTAAGCATTAATATTTTATTTTATTATTTTTTAAGCAGTCTCTATGCCCATCGTGGGGTTCAAACTCATGACCTAAAGATTAAAAGTACCTGCTCTACCAGCTGAGTCAGCCTGGTGCCCCAAAATTAAAAACAATTTTTTTCTTAAGATTTTTATTTATTTATTTTAGAGAGAAAGAACATGAGCAGGGGGAGGGGCAGAGGAAGAGGGAGAGAGAATCTCAAGCAGATTCTCCACAATGTAAAGAGCCTTACTTGGGATTTGATCCCAGGACCCTGGAATCATGAGCTGAGCCAAAGGCAGACCCTTAACCGAAAGAGCCACCCAGGTGCCCCCAAAATAAAATTTTTAAATTGGAAAGCGATATATAGCTACGACTTCAGTACATACTGACTTTACATAGCAGTCAATTTATTATTAACGCTATATAAAGGATTTTATATTTTGATGTAATTTTATTCTTTCTATAAATGTACTTATTGAATATAAGATTTTTGGTTTTTGTTAGATTATAATTTTTATTTTATAAATTTTAAGATTTTATTTGTTGTGCATAAATTGACTACATGATGCATTTTATAATTTTTTAAATTAGTTTCAGGGGTATAATTTAGTGCTCTATCTGTTGCTTATGACATCCAGTGCTTTCCTTAATGCCCATTACTTAGTTACCCCATCCAACGCCTACCTCCCCTCCAGCAACCCTCAGTTTGCTTTACAGAGTTCAGCATCTCTTGGGGTGTGCCTCATCTCAATTTTTATCTTCTTTTATTTTTTCTTCCCTTCCCCTATGTTCATCATTTTTGCTTCTAAAATTCCACATATGAGTGAAATCATAGGGTATTAGCCTTTCTCTGACTTATTTGGCTCAGCATAATACTCCTGGTTCCATCCATGTCATTGCAAATGGCAAGATTTTATTCTTTTTTGATGGCTGAATAATATTCCATTGTTTATATATAGCACATCATTTTTTTTTATTTAAGATTTTATTTGTTTATTTGACACACAGAGAGAGATCACAAGTAGGCAGAAAGACAGGCAGAGAAAGTGGGTGGGGAAGCAGGCCCCTGCTGAGCAAGGAGCCCAATGTGGGGCTCGATCCCAGGACCCTGGGATCATGACCCGAGCTGAAGGCAGAGGCTTAAACCACTGAGCCACCCAGGCGCCCCTGCCACATCTTTTTTATCCATTTATCTGCTGATGGACATCTGGACTCATTGCATATTTGGGGTATTGTGGACATTGCTGCTATAAACATTGAGGTGCATGAGCCCTTTTGAATCACTGTGTATTACCAATACCTGGTAGTGCAATTGCTGGGTCATAGGGTAGCTCTATTTTCAACTTTCTGAGGAACTTCCATGCTGTTTTCCAGAGTGGCTGCACCAGCTTGCACTCCCACCAACACTGTAAGAAGGTTCCCCTCTCTGTATCCTTACCAACATCTGTCATTTCCTGACTTGTTAATTTTAGCCATTCTGACTGGTGTGAGGTGGTATCTCACTGTGGTTTTGATTTGTGTTTCCCTGATGCCGAGTGATGTGGAGCATTTTTTCATGTGTCTGTTGGCCATTTGTGTATCTCCTTTGGAGAAATGTCTGTTCATGTCTTCTGCCCACGTCTTGACTGGATTACTTGTTTTTTTGGGTGATGAGTTTGATAAGTTCTTTAAAGATCATAGATACTAGATTCTAGGATATCTAGTATCTTAAAGATACCCTTTATCTGATAAGATGTTTGCAGATATCTTCTTCCATTCTGTAGGTTGCCTTTTGGTTTTTGTTGACTGTTTCCTTTGCTGTGCAAAAGCTTTTTATTTTGATGAGGTCCCAATAGTTCATTTTTGCTATTGTCTGTCCTGCCTTTAGAGACATGTCTAGCAAGAACTTGCTGTGGCCAAGGTCCAAGAGGTTACTGCCTCTGTTCTCCTTTAGGATTTTGATGGATTCTTGCTTCACATTTAAGTCTTTCATCCATTTTGAGTTTATTTTTGTGTGTGGTGTAAGAAAGTGGTCCCATTTCATTCTTCCACATGTGGCTGTCCAGTTTTATAAATATAACATTTTTATATTGTCGTCAGACCTGTGTCGAATAGGGTTAAAAAATTTTTGCTTTCCGACAGTAGCCCCATATGACTGTTTACATTTTTTAGATTACAATTACATAAAATTACACATTTTCTCCATTGTACAGCCACGTGTCATGCGCTCAGCAGCCACATGGAATCAGGACCTACCCTAGAGGACTACACAGAGAAAAACATCCCTCTCATGGCAGAAAGTGTTATGAACCATGTACGTCTCCGGGACCTCATTTTCCAGGTTCTCTGCCATCTTTTAAAACTCTGGGTTGCTTTCTGAAATTACCTCTGACCAAAGAAAGGTAGAAAAATCCATATATTTACATCCATCATCCTCTAACACTTCTAAAGTCAACTCATGCCAAAATAAATCTTTCCCCAAACCCTTGAAGAATTTAGTATTTGGAGATGCTTACATTTCCAGTAGTTTTGGTGTCACACTTTCCTTTAAAGTCGCCCTGGATTCCATAGGAGAGAAAAACTCTGGAGAGCACCACATTAGAGATGAGGTGTCATACTGGAGTTCATTTCGCACCAGAAAGGCATTAGCCAATTTTCTCGAAACTTCATGAATGTGAAGGCGTCCTTCCTCCTGTGGGAGATTCGCCACCTTTGCTCTTGGGGCCCATGCTAGGGAGCACTTGAATTTTCAAGGAGTTGATTCATATGCAGTCTCCCACTGGAGTTCTGGGATTTGTGAGTTTTTACTGTACATTTTCTAGGAGATTCTGTCTGCTGGACTGTAATGCTTCTGGGCACAGAGAGCAAATTTCTGGATTAATACCTTCAGCTCTAAGATCTGCGGGCTAATGGGTGTAACCATGACTGATGGGGCCATGTCCAGGAAACAATGGCCACTTCTGAACCAGGAAGGAAGAGATTTAATACGGAGGCTAAAGGGCTTACACAGCCATTTTAAGGGTGGGGAATGGGGAGGGGTGTAGATGAGGAAGGTTGCTTTCAGGAAATCTTGGGAAGGTCACCACCAGAGGACTTGGATATCTTGGGCTCCTAGAATTTGCTGGCAAACACTGGAGTCACCTGTCTACCCATGTCCACACTCCTGCAAGGAGCTGCTGTTGGAGAAAGAAGGCTGCTGCTTTTTCTTTCTCATCTCTTGAGATGGTGGATAACAGCCTGACATGGATGGAATCTCGCCGGACCCAGCCCCGCTGGCAGGGAAGTGTGGGAAATGTAGTTTGCACCCTTTTTACTCCTGAAGGACAGGTGAGAGCCATACAGGCAGGGAAGAGACAGAGTCCCACATAGCACATCCAGCAGCCATGATCCCGCCCCATATCCCAGAGCACTGCCTCTGTGCATGCAGGAGTGGGAGCGGGTGGTGGTTTCTTCCAACCCTACGTCGGAATGCATGTATTTCTATGACCTCTTTTGTAAGTAACTGTGAATCCTTCAAATGAAAACCTAGAGACGTAGAGGCTTTCAAACACTCTCAAAGTTCGCTTCGTTCAACTGACCCCAAAACTTGTCGCCTGTTGGTGACAGAAGTGTTCCAAAAATCTGGAATCTGGAGCCTTACCCAGAATGACAGAAGTGGGGTCTTTGTAGCAAGGTTGGGGCTGGGATTGGGGCGGGCAGGGAAGTCCTGGGCTCCCCAGGCATGGTGGCGCTGATCACGTACCTGATCTCAGGCCTGCATTTTAGGAATCTAATTAGTACACTTCCCCCGTTTTCTGGAAGGCTGTGCACATCTGTCTTAGAATGATGAGAATCTATCCTCTGTTATAGTTACGCATGTTGGTTTTGGAATGGAAAAGAATAGCGAGATGCCAGTACCTAGTTATGTCCTTGGGGATCCCTTTGGCTACAATTCACGAGATCCAATCACGAACCTGAGCATGGTCTCTGGGAGGGTGAAGACACCCCCAGAAGTGAAATGTGGATAAAAACCCTAAGGGTTGATAAAATTTCATTTTTCAGGGAGAAGACAAGGGAAGTAAAATATTTCGAAATTGCCTACATTAGTGATAAACATATGTTTTCTCCACTGTTGACAGAGACTGACCACCAATGAATATTATTTTTGTCGCCTCAGGTAAAGGACACACAAAGCACACACTGGGCTGATTACCTATTTTTAAAATAATATATATTTTAAGCTAAGGTCAGTTCTAAAACATAACTTGAATTGGCAAAGGGCACTCAGGGTACTAGGAGTGAGCAGGTGTTCGTGGCAATGATGAGGCAGGCACATTAAAAATTCTTTTGTTTCTGTGATTAATTGAACCTTCTCTGGGTACATGAAATATGAACTGATTTCTAGTTTTTGTCAGGACTCTGGTTAATTTGTAGGGTGACTAAATATATGATTTGCAGTATGTTTTTTATAATTAAAGGGGGAAGGGACTGACTTGGGAAAGAAAACAAAGGCTTGGTCTCTGTTTCACAGCCTAAATAAATTTGCAAAGTCAGTGGTGCTGATTGGGGTTTCTTGTGCTCTTATCTTTTTCCCCCTTAGCTTTTTATTTACTTTTTTTTAAATTTTTTTTATTTTTATTTTTTATTTTATTTTATTTTTTTATTTACTTTTTTTTTTTTTACTATATTACTTTTTTTATGTTTTAAAAAGATTTTTAAATTAATTTGTCAGAAAGAGAAAGAAAGAGCACAAGCAGGGGAAGAAGCAAGCTCCTGGCTGAGCAAGGAGCCCAATGCGGAACTTGATCCCAGGACCTTGGAATCGTGATGTGCTTAACTGACTGAGCCACCCAGGTGTCCCTATTTACTCATTTTTAAAAAACTGTTTTACTGAGGTATAATTGATATGCCAAGAACTGTATGTATTTCATGTGTACCATTTCTTACACCTTCCCCTTGTGCCAAAATTTTTAAAAATGAATTTTTGCCAGAAGACCAGAGCCACATAAAAGTCATTCAGCCAGGTAACTTCTGAAATCAGACTTGCTGGAGCAATAAACTTGATAAATGATGCTATTTACAATTGGTGAAATTTCCTTTTATAAATCTGTATTAAGAATGGAAACTCTGTGAACTTTAAACATACATGGAAATTGGCTGGCTTTGCAGCATGGACTGTTAGCCATTGGTGTTTGAGGGTTTAAAAAACCGGTCATTTCCTCCAGTGTCGAATAAAAGAAAATTCTAGACAGTGATGTAAACATGGACATGAAGGGAAGGAGTTTGAACTCTACAGGAGAAAGAAATTATAGATGTAACTGACAACTCCATAGAATGTAGGAGGAAACAAAGTTGTAGAAGATGAATCAAATGGGTGGTGTTATCTGACTTCAGTTTCTGATCTCCAAATCCAAATTTGTCAGTCATCGAAGTTGAGTCTTAATTGTTGAGATGAAACATAAGGCTTGACCCTGTCCCACCAGGAAAGGGGGTTTTCCTTCTTAAAAATGACAAAAAGAAATGCTCTCAGATTTGTTGGGAATACAGTATTTGTGTTGTGAATTCACATGCTTTTGCTATTTAAAAAAAAAATCAAGGTCCTCATCTTTCTTAAAGGTACAAAATATTATTCATCAGTTTTGACTTTGGGGTTAGGAATCCTCTGAAGTTTTGCATCTTGGCACACAGAGCCACTCCTGTCGATCCTCAGGTGGTGGTTCTTAGGTGTTCGTGTGCCTGGGAACAAACTGAGGAGGTGGTTTTGATGACAGATTTCTGGGTCCAGGCCCGCAGTGAGTCTGACGTGTAGGTTTACAGTAGGGCCAACTGTCTGTGTTTTCACAGGTGCTCTGGGCAGTTTTCATGCTCCTCTGACCACATTCTGAATCACAGTGATTGGAAACCACCAAATCTTTGGGCCCTCTCCCCACCCGCCCAAATTCTCTTTTCATTTTCCTCTAGAACACTGTTTCTTTTCTTTTATTTTTTTTTTTAAAGATTTTATTTATTTATTTGACAGAGATCACAAGCAGGCAGAGAGGCAGGCAGAGAGAGAGGAGGAAGCAGGCTCCCTGCTGAGCAGAGAGCCCGATGTGGGGCTCGAACCCAGGACCCGGGATCATGACCTGAGCTGAAGGCAGCGGCTTAAACCACTGAGCCACCCAGGCGCCCCAACACTGTTTCTTTTAGATTTTAATGTGTCTCTATGTGTCTGTGAATGGAATTTTTCTCTTTTTTCTTCTGCTTTATTCTTTATTTGTTAATATAATCCTTCTATTGTGTTACTCACTTTCTCTTCTTTGACTTGACTTTTTAAAAAAGATTTGTTCATTATAGACAGAGTGAGAGCATGAGCGGGAGGGGCAGAAGGAGAGAGAGAACCTCAAGCAGACTCCACATTGAACTTGGAGCCTGACATGGGGCTTGATCTCACCAACCCAAGATCAAGACCTGAGCCGAAATCAAGAGTCGGACACTCAACTGACTGAGCCATCCAGGTGCCCCTTCTTTGATTTCCCTTTAACAGAACTGAAACATAAGGTTTATAATGAATTATACTTATTAAATACATGCCAGTTTAACGGGCTTTTTTTAACTTACAACACACATGGGTAGAGCGTTTTACATTTCACTTTCTTTAAGTGTGACAAATATAAGCTGTTTTTTTTGTTGTTGTTTTTGTTGTTTTACCAATGTGTTCATATCTTTGTTTTCTTCCTGCTTTACCCAATACCTCAAGGAGCTGTAGTTGAGGAATTACTGAAGAGAGAACCCAGGTGAGTAAGAATGCGAGATACCCATGCAGTAGGCTGGAGGCTGGCCAATCATCCTTCAGAATTCATTCCCGAGGACTCTGGGCATGTCTGCTGACAAGGGACAGAATTCCCTCTCATCAGAGACAAAGATGAAAAAACAAAGTTTCCTTTGAAAGATGGGTCAGTTCTTTCAAAAGAAATCAGATCAGTATCTTGTTAAAAAAGGAAAATCAGTCAACTATAGTCTATCTACAAAACAAAATCAAAATATAAACCACCTCGCTCAATATTTGGTACGGAATGGACTGCCAGTAAATGTGGGATGAAAAACTCCTGGCAATTGTTATTTCTGATGTTTTTGAAAATATGCCGAATATTAGCTAGAGATTTAACGTATGGTGTATATATGATATATTTGCATGCCTGAGCTGTCGGCAGAGCCCAGTGGTTCAGAGCTATGGAGTGTCCATCCACCACATGGGGCTCGAACTCAAGAGCCCAAGATCAAGAGTTGTGTGCTCTTCTGACTGAGCCAGCCAGGCACCCCCCAGCTGGCCCTGATTTAAAACCCAGAGGGGCCACTGTGTAATGGTAGACTGGAACAAGTTACCAAGTCTCTCTCAACCTGTTTGTTTTTTCCCCCCATCTGGGTAATGGGGATAACAGCAGTAGTTCCATCATTGGTGTTTTTGGAGGACTCAGTGTGATGTGCAGGTCAAGCAGTCAGCACTCTGCCTGATACAGAGCCGTGTTAGATGACCGGAATGATCTCTATTCTTCCTGAACACAGACCATTTGTTAGTTCCCGGGAGGCGTGTGCTAAGGAAAGCAAACTATCACCTTTTATTGTCCTACTCACTGTTGCATCTCATTGATAAAAGATCAGTGACCCAAATATTGTTTACAGTGCTTAGAATGTCCAAGCAAAACCATCAGCTGACTACAATATTGTCAAGTGTTTGCTGTGTTAACCAACATACATAGCACATACCACTCCATGGTGTAACTTGCAACAAGGACGCTCATCAGTGCTGAGGACATGGGCTCCTCAGCTGCTCCTTGCCATGTGGTCTTGGGTGAGTCCCTCAAAATTCTAAGCATCAGCTTTTTTTTTTTTTTTTTCTTTTCAAAATGAGGACAGAACCCTGAGTTGTAAGGTCGTTGAAAAGATTGAGACATGGAGTGAGCCAGCTTAGCCTGCAGAAGGCAGAACAGACCTCTCTCGTGCCTTCTGCCACAGTGCTGGGAACTCACAGTTGGTGGGGCAAGAACAGGTCTCTGGCTCCCAGTCAGAACCACTGAACACTTTGCCTCCCTAGTGACTCAACCATGGGGGGGATGGCTGCTCCAAGCTAGACCAGTCAGACTCTCTTCTCATCTTTCACAGGGACATGGAGACTCTTGTTGGTTGGTCTTGAGTTCTAGAGGGGAGACATCAGTGGTCAGCAGGGATGTACTCACTTCCTTTTCACCACTGGCGCTACTTTTTACTAGTGCAAAGAAAACCACTGGGTAGAGAAAGGACAAATAAAGGCAATGCTCAGGGGTGCTTGGGTGGCTCAGTGGGTTAAAACCTCTGCCTTTAGCTTAGGTCATGGTCCTGGGGTCCTGGGATGGAGCCCCACATCAGGCTCTCTGCTCAGCAGGGAGCCTGCTTCCTCCTCTCTCTCCCTGCCTGCCTCTCTGCCTACTTGTGATCTCTGTCTGTCAAATAAATAAATAAAAGCTTTAATAAAGAAAGAAAGAAAGAAAGAAAGAAAGAAAGAAAGAGAGAAAGAAAGAAAGAAAGGCAATGTTCAGAGAAAAATAGCAATGAGAGCCTTCTTCAGCTAGAATTCGATGAGACTTGTATGGGCTCTGGAGCACCCACTTCTTGGGCCTCATCCCTTATGAGGTCCTACTCTAATGCCTGCCTTTGGGTATTACTGATACTTTCCAAAAACTTTGTTTCTTTTCTTTCTTTCTTTTTTTTTAAGTAGGCACCCAACGTGGGGCTGGAACTCATGATCCCGAGATCAAGAGTCACGTGCTCTATTGGGGTGCCTGGGTGGCTTAGTCAGTTGAGACCCTGATCAGATCATGATCTCAGAGTTGTGAGATGGAGCACCCTGTTGGGCTCTGCGCTCAGTGGGGAGTCTCCTTGGGGCCTCTCTCTCCCTCCCCTTCTGCCCCTCCCTGCTTTGCTCTTCTCTCTCTCTCTCTCAAATAAATAAATAAATCTTAAAACAAAACAAAACAAAACAAAAACAGAGTCACACACTCTATTGACTAAACACGCCAGGTGTCCCCCCAAAATTTGTTTTTGCTAAGCTAGCTTAGCTGTATTTTTCTCTGTTGCAACCACACGATTGACTTCTGAACACAAGCACACAGCAAATGCTGTTTTCCCTTTCATTTACTTGAAGATTCTTGAAGTCCTAATCAGGGGTTTCCGAAGCACCTGTGATACTGTGGCCCCCTTCTTCTATTGATATGGGAACTGAGGCACAGAAATGTGTTTGAATGGCACAGTCCGTATTATATGAAAGCTAGTAAGAGTCAAACTTAAGTATTTATACTTAACAAGGTGCATGGCAAAAGAAACAGGTGTGCGCCTGCGTGAGTTTGGGGGACAGTGGTTTATCTGTCTCACACTATCTGAAATTTTGTTTACATGACCTGCCCAGACACATTTCGGGCTTTTGAACAGAGGCAGAATGCCTCATTTGGGATTACCGCCTCTTTTGTTATTTGCCAGTAAGCAAGTTGAACCACTTATCTTCCATGGAAATACTCAATGGAAGTACATTTAGGATTTTGTAACTATAAATTATGAGCTTTAGAATTTCTGATGAATTCCTCAAGATAAGCCCCTTTACATTAACCGATTTCATTAATTAGAATCAGAATCGCTGAGAAGTCTCTTTTCTATTTTGAGGTTTCCAAACATTGGAGGCAAAATCTGTCAGAGATAATCCTGTTTACCACGAAACCCCAAAACATAAACAAATAGGGAAATTATTCTTTAGACTTCAAGATGTTCAGCTTTCTTGAATTGAAAGAAATAGGTCTGCAAACATTCCTGGCTATATGGAACTTTTTCTTTCTTTAACATTTGTTTTATTACTTTCCTTTCTATAGTAATACTTGGAGGGGCGCCTGGGTGGCTCAGCAGGTTAAGCCTCTGCCTTCGGCTCAGGTCATGATCCCAGGGTCCTAGGATGGAGCCCCTGCATTGGGCTCCCTGCTCAGCTGGGATTTTTTTTTTTTTTAAGATTTTATTTATTTATTTGACAGATCACAAGTAGGCAGAGAGGCAGGCAGAGAGAGAGAAGCAGGCTCCATGCTGAGCAGAGAGCCTGATGCTGGGCTTGATCCCAGGACCCTGGGATCATGACCTGAGCTGAAGGCAGAGGCATTAACCCGCTGAGCCACCCAGGCACCCCTGGGATTTTAAGATCTTAAGATATTGGGAGCCCGCTTCTCCCTCCCCCTCTGCCCCTGACCTCCTACTTGTGCTCTCATTCTCTTTCTCTCTGTCAAGTAAATAAATCAAATCTTTTAAAAGGGGGGGGGGGGGCATTGGGGATTAGATAATTTCTATGGACTTGAAAAATACATACTCTGCTCTTATGAAATTTTTAACTGAAGTTTACCTAAAGATGTTTCTGATTCAAAATTTTTATGTCCAGTGGTCCTTGACCTTAGATGCACGTGAGAATGATCTGGGAGGTTTAAACACTCCCAATGCCTCAGGTTGTGCCCCAGGCAAATGAAATTGTTATCTCTGGGGGTGATGGGCACACACTGTTACATAAAATAGCAATAGTTACAGAAAAGTACTTTATTTTATTATGTCAATTGCATTTAAGATCAGTTTCCTCAAAGCTTATAAGTTTTGTATTTCTTTGGGAGTCAGTTCCTCCCTGTTCAACCTCCCTAACCACAATCACGAAAGTCAGATGGTTCTAATTTCAGTAGGAGAAACAAAATTGGTCTATCATAATCGAGCTAAAGAATGAAGAGGTTGTGAAGGAAAATCATCAGATGTGGTACCATGTTTAAAAATTAGTAGCATTCAGAGGCACATGGGTGGCTCAGTTGGTTAAATGTATGCCTTTGGCTCAGGTCATGATCCCAGGGTCTGGGGATCAAGCCCCGAATCGGGCTCCCTGCTCAGCTGGGATTTTGCTTCTCCCTCTCCCTCTGCCTTCTGCTCCCCCTGCTTATACTCTCTCTCTTGCCTTAACTACCTCCATTTTTTACCTTAGTCTGTACTCTTTAATGGGGGAGTCATTTCCAGCTTACCACTTCGCTCAGGCAAAGGCCCGGCAGACAAAATATCTTATATTGGGAACTGAATCTCCCCCCTTCAAGCAACGAGGACTGCCATGATGCCAGCAAGACCTCGTGTGACTGACCCCAAGACGGTGATAGACCTGACTTCCACTTTGCACCTGTACTTACCCCCTGACCTTTGTCCCATATTGTCCTTATATAGACCTAGAGGTACTTTCTGCCCTTTGGAGCTAGTTTTTGGCACACCATAGTCCTCTCTTCCCAGTGTTGGCCTCACAGAAATAAATTCCTTTCTTGGTTTACCACTACTTATCTCTCTGCCTCTGCATTTCCTAGTGGTGAGCATGTAAACCTGGTCCATTTGGGACCCCTGGAGTTCAGGTGCTCTTACTCCCTTGGCCTCTGGTAACACCACCAGTAAGCTGTTATAATCACATTTTCTGTGCACTATCATGTAAAGAAGGTTGGGGAGCACATCATTTGAACCTTAGAGTAACACTGTAAGGCAACCATTTGTTTTTCGAATTTTATAGATGAAGTATTTTAAATCTTTGGGAATTAAGGATTGTATTAAAATCACAGGGTAATTCACAGAACTAGTATTTGGATCCTACGCTTCTTTTATTGCAGCTTCTGAAGTGTGTTACGATGCAGAATGTGGAAAAGTCTTACGGAGTGGTGCACCCAAAACACGGGGGAGAACCAGACGTTAGGGGAGAAGCAGACGTTGATTGTGGTCTAGTGAGATCTGGGAAGGCTTCCTGGAAAGTTTGCCATTTGCGCTGGACCTTCAAGAACGTGTGGATTTCTGGAGGTAAAAATAGGGTGTTATCCTAGGTTTATGTAATAAATAGTAACCAATTTTTTTTAAAGATTTTATTTATTTGTTTGACAGAGAGATGGAAATAGCAACAGAGAGCAAGAATGGGAAGGAGAGGGAGAAGCAGACTCTCCACAGAGCAGGGATCTTGATGCGGGACTTGATCCCAGGACCCTGAGATCATGACCTGAGCCGGGCAGGCGCTTCACCGACTGAGCCACCCAGGCGCCCCAATGGTGATCTATTTGGCTATAAAACAAAACATTAGGAGCTTATCTCTCCTGGATCCATAGTAGAATCACTTGGGAAGCTTTCAAAATATATTGGTCCTAGAACCCTGCCCTAGACCATTAAATCAGAGTTTTGGGATAGGACCCACTGGGATGGTGTGGAAGAAAAGAAAGCTGGTTTGGGGTTCAGTTGCCAAGAATACAGAATGTGAGGCTTATTTGATTTATTACTTGGGTAATGGCAGGCCAGGGAAGGCTTCTAAACAGGACAGTGATAAAGCAATCCACTTACAAACTCTGTCCAACTCCCGGCCATCTCCTGTTTTGTGACATATTTAGAAAATACCAAGAATTCTCAGTGGAAGTAGTTTTAAATTCAGGAGCAGATCAGGATTCTCCGGGAAGGCTTTTCAATTACGCCTTCTTTCTCCGGTTCTGGGATTATGCCAGAGTCTTGAGGAAGCCTGGATAGTTTCACGAGCTGTATTCAAAGACTGTGCCTTCTCTGGCCTACCCCAGTTTTAATACATCCAAATACAGGATACAGAATGAGCAGTTAGGGAACAGTCTATAATACCACCCTCCCTTCTGACACCATCCGGGTTGTAAGGGCCCAAGAGTACCTACGCTCCAGGGGTCCCATATGGATCAGGTTGGGCCAGTCCCCGCTTGTAAATCCAGTGGCAGAGAGACACAGTGGTGGGTGAAACAAGTGATGTATTTATTTCAGTGAAGCCAAGACCAGGAAGACAGAAGACTAGTGTCCCAAGAATTATGTCCAGAGTGTGGAAAATACCTCTAGGTTTTTATAAGGAAAATGTGGGACGAAGATCGGTGGTCTGTGCAGCTAGGTAATAAAGGTCAGGTCAATAATCATCTTGTGGGTTCAGTTACGTGGTGCGTCGCAGGTGTCATGGTAGCCCTTATTGCTTGAGGGATTAGCTTTGGTCCCCATCACGGGATGCTTTGCCTGTTGGGTGTTTTGCCTGAGTTAAAAGATAAGCTGGAAAGAAGGACATAATCTGTTAGTAAGTACAGACCAAGATCAAAATGGAGGTAGTTAAGGGAACAACTGGGTCCTCGTTCAAGTACTCACAGACATCTGTTAGAGCCACAGTTCTGTTTTATTACAGTGAAAGATCACAGTCACCTGAGTGGAGAGATGCATGAGGCCAAGTCCAGGAGAGTTCCAAACAGGGAGCTTCTGACCTTCCTCTCCCAGGGGACCTCTGAGGGGAGCCCCACTCCCGTGGCATCAGGAGGGTGGAACAAAGACCTCACTGGTTTTCTGCCTCTCTCTGTCTTCCTGCTGTTTGGCCCCGATGTGACTGTGACGGTCTCCAGAAGTCTAGAGCAGGGTAAACGAAGCTGCAGTTTTGTGATACATGGATACAGAGGGGGCTCTTCAGTGCACCCCAGAGAACCCAATAGATTTCTGAGAGGGAGGCGTTTGCGAAAGTGGCTCCAGGAAGTTGTGAACTCCCGGGATCATACCCAAGCTACTCATGGGAGTACCTGATCTTGAGCCGTAGATTTTACAAACTGAATTATGGAACAGACCACCGCCCGGCGCTGGATGGCAGACATGGAGATCTGAAGAGCATCCCAGAGGCCTTGAGAATGGAGCTGCCTAAGGAAGGCTGATTAAATTCGAGGCTTGAATCCCCCCAAGTTGCTTGCTGCCTAAAACCAAAACGTTGACATTTTCCCTAGGATTTAAGTAAGAGCTACAGTCTTATCATAGTCAAGATCACTTGGCACAGAAACAGGAAAATCTCGGCTCACGTGGGAACAGATGATCAAAAGATTCTGATGCTTGGATGATTCAGATGATGGAATTATCCACATCGACGTTGAGGTAGCTGTTAGAAAAATGCTCCAGTAAGGAAGGGCGAAGACTCTCAAAAGGAACGAACAGGGGCACCTGGGTGGCTCAGTGGGTTAAAGCCTCTGCCTTCAGCTCAGGTCATGATCCCAGGGCCTTGGGATCGAGCCCCAAATCGGGCTCTCTGCTCAGCAGGGAGCCTGCTTCCTCCTCTCTCTCTTGTGTTCTCTGTCAAATAAATAAATAAAATATATATATATAAAAAAAAGGAACGAACACCTAGAAAGTCTGAGCAAGTAGAAGGTACAGTTAAGAACCAAGTGAAAATTTAAAACTGAAAAATAACAGTAACCAAAGGTGAAAACATGTTGGAACTGTAGCAGAACGGAGAGGGCAGGGAGAACAGTGAATGGGAAGGTAGAGAAAATTATCCCCTGGGAACAACAGAGAGAAATGCTACTTAGAAACTAAAAAAGGCTTCCTGCGTAGCTCGTAGCTCAGTCGGTTAAGCATCTGCCTCTTGGTTTCAGCTCAGGTCATGCTTTCAGGGTTGTGAGATCGAGGTCCCACATCACACTTCACACTCAGCACAGTGTCTCCTTGAGTTCCTTCTCCTTCTCTCTCTGTGTCCCCCCTGCGTTCTCTCTCTCTCTCTCAAATAAATAGAGAAAAAAGGGAAGAAAACAAAAAAGAAGAGAGTCTCGGGGAGCTATAGTGGAAAAAAATCCTGGGACCCGATTTTAAGGTTTATGCTAAAGCTTCAATATAAAGATAGTGTGGTATTTATGAAGAGATAGACCAATGGAACAAAACAGAAAGTCCAACAGTAGATATATATACAAACATGGCTAATTTTTCTTTGACAGAGGTGCCAAAGCAAATCAACGGAGAGTGGGATCTTGGTGTTGGACCTCTGTATGCAAAATCCAAAACCAAAAATACTTTTAATCGAAACTATACATTTTATTAAAAAGTTGACACAAAATGGGTAAGTGCAAAATATAAAACCATACCATGTTTCAAAGAAAACATTAGAAATCTTTAGGACATGATTTAGACGAAGTTCTTAAGATACAATATCAGAAACAGATCCATAAAATTTAAAAAAAAATGGATAAATTGGAATTGATCAAACTTAAAAATGCTTGTTTTATAAATAAAAAGTGTTAAGAGAATGAAAAGACAGGCTACAGACTGGGAGGAAGTATTTTCAAATCACATACCCAGCGAACAGCTTGTACAGAGTATATAAAGAACACTCCAAACCCAACAGTAAGAAAACAAACAACCCAGCTTAAAAGTGGGTCCGAGAGTTGAACAGACACTACACAGAGGAGTAAATGCGGGTGGGAAGCAAACACAGGAAAAGATATCCAGCATCATGAACCTTTGGGGAGACAAAGTGAAGTCATGGCATACCTGTTGCAGGACCGAACTAAAGGAAAATACTAATGAACTCAAGTCCTAGTGAGGATGTGAAGTAAGTAGAGTGGAAAATGGTATGATGGTTGGGAAGCTCCTTTTAGAGTTGAACATACCCAGAAATCCTTTTCTTGGCTTATTTCTCAAGTGAACTGGAGACTGCTTGTTCACACGAGAACGTATACATGAATATTTATAGAAGCTCTCTTTGTAATCGCTAATAACTGGAAACAACCCAAATGTCCTTCATTGGGTGAATGGGTAACCGCACCATGGTGCGTTCCTATAATGGAACCCTGAATATCTCAGCAATAAACAGGAAGAAATGGTTGATGCACCCAAGAACTTGGATCGATTTCAAAGGTGTTTCGCTTGGTGAAAAAAAGCACATCTCAAAAAGTTACCCTCTGTATGATTTCATTTGTTTGACATTCTCAAAAAGACAGCATTCTAGTGATAGAGGACAGGATAGTGGTGTGTGTGTGTGTGTGTGTGTGTGTGTGTGTGTGTGTGTGTGTGTGTGTTGGGGTGGAGAGCCTGTGAGGATATAAAAGGACAGCATGGAGAGGTTTTGGGGTGATGGCATTTTTCTGTTCCTGTACTTTTTTTTTTTTTTCATACTTTCACCAGATAGGGTAAGTCAGTTTCAATGATGAGTCCAGAAGCCAGAGTTTATACTAGAAGTAGGGCATTGGTTTTCCTTTCTTAACCTTCCAAAAATCAGATAAATGGAGTGAAACCTGCAGGCGTCAGGAAGAAAATGACCTTTGTCTATTAGGGGGATACTATCCATGGTATCTTAGGATGGGGGTTGGCAGCCGATAGCCCTCAGGTCAAATCCTATATGATAACCTGTTTTCATGTAGCCCGAGAAATAAGAATGACTTTTAACACATTTCAGTGGTGAGTCAACACCAAAACCAAAACATTTTGTGCCACGTAAATAGTCTACGATGTTCCAGTTTCAGCGTCCATAAAGAAAGTTTTGTTGGAACATAGCCACACTCGTTCATTTACATATTGTCTAGGGCTGCTTCTGAGCTATTGGGCAGAGTTGAGGATCTGCAACAGAGACAGTATGATCTGCAAAGCCTAAACTATTTCCTCTCTGGCCCTTTATAAAAGAAATTTGCCAATGCTTATTTTAGAATATTCCTTATACAACTCACATTTTATTTCTCAGCAGAATCCTAAGGAGATGATTAGTACTTTGGTTCCATGAATACGTTTTGGCAATTTCTTTTTGAAAATTAATTCTTCTTATATAAACAATATTTACCTTAAAAAAAATCCATAATACTCCAGGTATTGTCCCTTTTTTTCTCCTTCCAGATTTCCAATCTGCGGGGCACCTGGCTGGCTCAGTTGGTAGAGCGCATGACTCTGGATCTCGGGGTCGTGAGTTCGAGCCCCACATTGGGTGTGGAGATAACTTAAAAAAATTCAGATCTGATAATTGATCAAGGAAAGAAAGTTAAAAAGAGTGCCCCTTCACTGATATGAAAGGCGTTATCATTTTTATTACCTGTGGGCTGTTCATGGAATCTCTGTATTAGGGGTTAATGATAGCATCTCCTTCATGGATGATGGTTTGTGAAACCAGCAGTTATTGGAGATAAACACTGAAGAGTCTGATTTACTTGTTCATGAGCATACCATAAAATCTTCAGTTAAATCTCATTTTATGACTATGGCCTCCAAGTTTTTAAATATAGCCTTTTGATCACTTCATAGTTGTAAAGGCTGACTTTCTTTTTCCTCGTTGGCAGTGAGTAATTTATAACGTCTGTTAAGTGAACAATATTTACCAAGTGCTATCAAACAAGATAAAGATATATTTCACTGTGTCTTTATAGCAGTGTAGATAGCTCGAGAAAATATATTCACTGCTTAGGATTTCACTACATGACATTAGAGTTCTATGAGGTGTAAATCTGAAACAATTTTACTCTCTTACCTCTATTTATTCCTTGCTTAGTGCATTCCTAAGGCCATTTTGGATGTCTTCTTTGAAGAGAAAAAAAAAAAAGTGATACCTCAAAATACGGTTTTCTTTAAATGCAGCCTAAATGACTGTATCCCATATGTTGGGGGGCTTATTTGCCAATCACATGGAATATATTGAATCATGCCGTGACTTATATTCATGATGTCAAAGACTGTGTAAAATAATAACTTGTGTATTTGTGGCAGTTTCATAATTAAGTGTAATCATGGGCATGGACTATATTGCAAAAACAGCAAAATATCAATTATAATTTATAGCTCTCCAAACATGTTCATATACGTGATCTCAGTTGATGATAATAGCTCAAAATGACATATACAGGGAGGTAGAATCATCTTTATCCTACAAAGGAGGAAAATGAGGCTCAAGTAGGCTGAGCCCCTTCTCCCAAATGACATAGTTGATGAGCAATGGACTGAGGGTTTGGACACGGATCTTCCAATTCCCAGTTCAGAGATTGTTCTGCTGACTGTGCTTGCTACTTACTAAGTAAAAGATCCCTTCTCAGATACATGGTAACATTGTTTCTAAACTAAGGACTCACTTCTATACCTGAAGGCAGGAGCACAATTCTTTTGCCTAAGCATTGCTGTTCCCTTTGCCCTCCCCGTCCTCCTCGGTCTCTAGATCTCAGCTCTGTAATGGAGTTGACTTATGTATAATTTGCTGTCTGAATTTGGTACAGAAAATACTAAATGAAAGTGTTCTGTGGAGACTGGAAACATACACCGCCCCCCCAACACACACACTGTGGAGTCTGAACAAATTGCTTGGGGAGTGTCTGTTTATGCAGCGTGGTTAGGACTGTTTCTGTATTGATCTTTCTTCAGCATTACTAAACCTCAGACAGTATGAACACCCCTGAAGTTTTGCTTAACACTGGAGGTGGTGGGATAGATTTTTGCAAGCGACCGATGTAATTAGCCTCATAGAATGTATTAAGGTGAGAAATAAACTTTCTAACCCAACAATCTGCAAATATTAGATAAATGGGGTGGCATCTGTGACCTCAGATCTATATTAGCAGTGGTTTTAAACACACTGACTGGGGGCGCCTGGGTGACTCAGTAGGTTAAAACCTCTGCCTTTGGCTCAGGACATGATCTCAGGGTCAGCCGGGCTCTCTGCTCAGCAGGGAGCCTGCTTGTCCCCCAACCCTGCCTGCCTCTCCGCCTACTTGTGATCTCTGTCTGTTAAATAAATGAAATCTTTAAAGAAAAAAAAAAATAAAAGAATTAGACACACCAACTCAGCTCTTGGTGCATAAAACCAGCCAGCCTTGCCCTCTGCTGTTTTCTGTGAGGCCAAGCTAGTGATCCCAGGTGTGTTAGTTGGTACCTGTGGCTGAAGATGCCTGCAGAAAAAGAATGTGTGTTGGGGAGAATCCTTGTGCTCACACTTCCTCAAAATTGTGCTCTTCCAGTTCTCTGTTGACTTCTCTATTTGTGCGTCTGCTCACTCTTCAGTGACCCACCTTTCTTTGCTTTCTAGGACACTGATGGCGTCCATTTTTATCCAGTTTATCCATTTTTATCCAGCTTATCATGTGCTTGCTGCAATGAGCCCTTACTGGTTTCTTTTTCTTTTCTTCCTTTTTAAAAAGATTTTATTTATTTATATGACAGAGAGAGACAACAAGAGAGGGAACACAGCAGGAGGAGTGGGAGAAGGAGAAGCAGACTTCCCACTGAGCAGAGAGCCCAATGCGGGACTAGATCCCAGGACTCTGGGATCATGACCTGAGTTGAAGGGAGACGCTTAATGACTGAGCCACCCAGGCGCCCCATACCCCTACTGGTTCTGCAGAGGGGAAGAGAATCGACAGTTTCCTTGAAATTCACCCTCTCTCTGTCTCACCATGCTGGATAGGTCAGTTTCCACTTTGACTTCCATGTTATTCTCTTTTTAAAATAAAACCTGTATGTTTAAAGTGTATAACGTGATATACATGGTGAAAGGATTACTACTGTCAAGTTAATGCATGTATCTCCTCACACAGTTACCAGTTTTTTTGGTGTTGAAATCTACTCCCTTAGTGTATTTCCCATGTCCATTGCAGTTTTATTAACTGTATTCATCATGTGTGTATGTGAGATCTCTGGGTGTATTTATCCTACATAATTGCAACTTTGTACCATTTGACCATGTCCTCCACTTCCCCAACTCCTGGTAACCAACATTCTAACCCCCATCTTTCTATGAGTTCAATTTTTATTCTTTTTTCTTTTTTTAAAAAATTTTACCTGTAAGTGAGTTCATACAGTATTTCTTTGTCTGGCATGCTTTACTTCATTAATGTCCTCCACGCTCATCCATGTTGTTGCAGATGGCAGAATTTCTTTTTCATGCCCAAGTAATATTCCACGCAGATGTGTACCACATTTTCTTTACCCATTCATCCACTGATGGAAACTTAGGGGAAAAAAAAAAGAAATGTAGGTAGTTTCCATATTTTGCTATTATGAATGATACTGCAACACAGATGGGAATGAAGACAGCATTCTCAGATACTGATTTCATTTCTTTTTTTCTTTTTTTAAGATTTTATTTATTTGACAGACAAAGATCACAAGTAGGCAGAGAGGCAGGCAGAGAGAGGGGGAAAGCAAGCTCCCTGCTGAGCAGAGAGCCTGATGTGGGGCTCGATTCCAGGACCCTGAGACCATGACCTGAGCCAAAGGCAGAGGCTTAATCCACTGAGCCACCCAGGCGCCCTGATTTCATTTCTTTCCAGTAAATACCCAGAAGTGAGTTTGCTGGGTCACATGGCAATTCTGTTTTTAGTATTTTGAGGGAACTCCATGCTGTTTCTTGTAATGGCTAAAGTAATTTATATTCCCATGAACAGGGTATGAGGGTTCCCTTTTCTCCACATCATCACCAACACCTGTTATTTCTTGTTTTTTTGAGTAGCCATTTCTAATCAGTGTGAAGCGATCTCTCCTTGTTTTGATTTGCATTTCTCTGATGACTAGTGATATTGAGCATCTTTTCATATATCTGTTGGCCATTTGTAATTTTTCTTTTGAGAAATGTCGGTTCAGATGCTTTACCTCTTTCTTAATTGGGTGATTTGTTTTCTTCCTGTTGAGTTCCTTATATATTTTGGATATAGCCCTTATCCAATGTATGGTTTGGAAATATTTTCTCCCATTCCATAAGTTGTCTCTTTATTGTGTTCGTTGTTTTTCCTTTGCTGTGCAGAAGATTTTTAGCTTGTTGAAAGCCCTTATGTCTATTTTCACTCTCGTTTCCTGTGCTTTTATGGTCATATCAATAAATTATGCCCAGGGACACCTGGGTGGCTCAGTGGGTTAAGTGGCTGCCTTTGGCTCAGGTCATGATCCCAGGGTTCTGGGATTGAGCCCCACTTTGGGCTCCCTGCTCAACAAGGAGCCTGCTTCTCCCTCTCCCTTTGCCTGCCCCTCTGCCTACTTATGCTCTCTATCTCACTGTCAAGTAAATAAATAAAATCTTTAAAAAAAAATATTGGCCAGGCTAATGTCAAGAAAACTTCCCACATGTTTTCTTCTTAAAATTTCATGGTTTTAGGTCTTACATTTAAGTCTTTAATCCATTTTGAGTTGATTTTTGTATATGGAGTGAGTCAAATGTTCAGTTTCATTCCTTTGCATGAGGAAAACCAATTTTCCCAGCACTTTTTATTGAAGAGACTATATTTTCCCTGTTGTATGTTCTTGGCAACTTTGATAAAGATCAACTGACCATGAATGTGTGGATTTATTTCTGGGTCCTCTAATCTCCATTGGCTTATAGATCTGTTTTTATACCAGTGCCATGCAGTTTTGATCACTACAGCTTTGAAGTGTATTTTTAAATCAGGTGGTGTGATGGATTCAATTGGTCTTTTTTGCTCAAAATTGCTTGGCTATTTTCAGTCTTTTGTGGATCCATATGAATTTCAGAACTTTCGGGGATATTTCTGTGAAAAATACATTGGGATTTTAATAGGAATTTAATAGGAATTCCATGGAGTCTATAGATTGTTTTGGACCTTTTAACAATATTAATTCTTCTGTTCTGTTAATATAAGTCATCTTTCCATTTTGTGTGTGTGTGTGTGTGTGTGTGTTCTTCAGTTTCTTTCATCAGTATTTCATAGTTTTTGGTGTACAGATTTTTCGTCTCCTTAGTTAAATTTAATTCCTAAGTTTTGTTTTGTTTTGTTTTGTTTTTTTGGATACTATTGTAAAGTGGGATTTTTCTTTTAATTTCTTTTTTGTGTAGTTTGTTGTCAGTGTATAGAAATGAAACTGATTTTTGCATGTTAATTTCATACCCTGCAACTTTACTAAATTGGTTCTTTGGTTCTAATCTTTAGGATTTCTGGTGGAATCTTTAGGATTTCTTATATGTATAAGATCATGCTAATGTAAACAGGTAATTTTACTTCTTTCTTTCCAGGTGGGATGCCTTTTATTTCTTTTTATTGCCTAATTGCTTTGGCTAGGATTTCCAGAACTCTGTTGAATAGAAGTGGTCAAAGAGGGCATCCTTATCTTCTTCCTGATCTTGGAGGAAAGACTTCCCATTTGTTGTGTTTCCATTTTTATTTGTCTCAAGATATTTTTTTTTTTTTAGATTTTATCTATTTGAGAGAGAGAGAGCGCATGAAAGGGGCGAGGGGCAGAGGGAGAAGCCAGCTCCCTGATGAGCAGAGGGCCTGATGTGGGACTTGATCCTGGGACTCCAGGATCATGACCTGAGCCAAAGGCAGTTGCTTAACCAACTGAGCCACCCAGGTTCCCTCAAGATATTTTTTGATTTCCCTTTTAGTTTCTTCTTTGACCTACTGATGGTTTAGGAATTTTTCTATTTTTACACATTTGTGAATTGTGTTATTTTCCTCCTGTTACTGATTTCTACTTTACTCCATTACGGTGATGAAAGATACTTGATACGATTTCAGTCTTCTAAAATTTGTTACAGTTTGTTTTTGTGGCTTCGCCTATGATCCGTCCTGGGAAGATGTTCCTTGTGCACTTGAAAAGGATGGGTATTGTGTTGGAATTGGTTGAATTCCATTGGTTGGAATGTTCTGTGTGTATCTTTTAGGCCCATTTGTGCTGTAGTGCTCTTCAAGTCAGCTGTTTCCTTACCAGTGTTGTGCCTGGATGATCTGCCCATTGTTGGAAGTGGGGTATTGATATCTTCTGCTGTTATTGCATTGCTCTCTATTTCTCCTTTCTATTCTGTTAATAATTGCTTTGCATCTTTAGATACTCTGACACGTTATTCTTTCATCGAAATATGCATAAGCTTTTACCATGTGCCAGATATTATTTTAGCTTCTTGGGATGCATTGAAAAACAAAACAGAAAAGTACAAATCCATTCTCAAGTGGAGTTTATGTTCTAGTGGGAAGTGGGTTTGGCAGGGAATTGGGGAAAGAGAGAGACAATAAGCAGCAGACAAAATTAGCAAGTACGTTCCGTAGCGTATGAAAATGGAGTGAGACGGCAGCCATGCAGACACCAGGCGGAGGAGAAGTCCAGACAGAGGGGGCAGCAGCTTGAAGGATGCCTGGCATGTCTGAGAAACAGCAAGCCGGCCAGCGTGGAGGGGTGTATGGGTGAGGGGGAGGGTAGTAGGAGATGCGTCAGAGACAGAAGGTGTCGGGAACAGGACAATCATGTGTGACTCACACGCTGTTGTAAACCCTCCACTTAGATTCTTAGTGAGAAGGGGAACCAAGAGCCAGCCTCAAGCAGGGGACGACGTGATCTGATGATCTGATGTCTCTTTCCCCAGCCATGTCGAAGGACGTGATCCAATTTACATTTCCCCAGCCACATTGAATCTACTGATGAGCCCATCAAAGGTTTTCTTCATTTCTGTTTCAGCATTTTTGATCTTTAGCATTTCCTTTTGACTTTTCCTTGGAGTTTCCATCTCTCTGCTTACAGGAGTCATTTCTTCTTGCACATTGTCCATCTTTTTTTTTTTTTTTTTTCCTCATTAGACCCCTTGGCGTATTAATTATGGTGACTTTAAATCCCCGGTCTCATCATTCCAAGCTCTGCCATACCTCGGTCTGGTTCTGATGCTTGCTCTGACTCTCCAGGCTGTGTTGTTTTGTTTTGGTTTGTTTTGGTTTGTGTTGCCTTTTAGCATACCCCGTAATTTTGTTTTGAAAGCCAGATACGATCTGGCTAGGGGTTAGGCTGTATTTTTTGTCCACTGTAGCTGTGGTGTCACAGGTTAACATTTTCCCCAGTGTCTTTGGCTTTGTCTTCTGTTGCCCTTGGCTAACCTAGAGATACCTTAAAAGGAGCTCGGGTCTTGGAGTTCTTTCAGCTGTAATCATCTGTTATGGTAAAGAAGGCCTGTTGATGAGGCAGAAGGATGGGGTGAAGGAAAGCAGCTCGAGTCCCAGGATCCTCAGGCCTGGGCTTTGTCCCTTCTCCCTGGTCGGTGGCACTCTCATAAAAGTTTCCTTTGAGGGAAGGGCTTGTGAAGAAAGGCAAAGAAGGGGAGAGCAAGGAGCTGAACAAGAGAGCCGCCTCCGAGAGAACTTACGCATGGGAGGAGGAGAACGCCATGTATTTTTTGCCCATGGACTTTGTAGAATAAAATTACCTATTCACTAAAAGACAGCATTTTTCAAGTGGCCGTAGCGAAACCCAGAGAGGTTTCGTGGCTGTTTTCTCTTTCTCCCACATTACTCATGCAATCCACTGGGAGATCTAGACAGTTGAGCCTCTGAAATATTTCTAGAATTCAGCCACCTCCTGCTATCTATCCCACTGCCGCCACAGAGCGCGAGCCTACCCTCATTTTCCTGCATTACTGGCATGTTGGCTCTCCCTTTGTCTCCCTTCTAAATAGTATTCTTATACTCTGAGCCTTCCTGTCTCATAATCACACAAAAGCTGCTGTGCATGATGCCCAGGCCCAGCTTCCTCATCTCTCTCCTTCCATTCTCCTCTTTCCTCTGGCTTCTCCAGCCCGCCCAGGGCTTTCCCTCTGTGCCCTAAATGAGGCCTCTTCTCTTCCTCAGAGCCTTGTCACTTGCCAGCCCTTCTTCCTGGAATGTTTTCACCTGTATATATAGCTGACCAACTTTCTCACTTCATTCTCTGCTCAAATATGACCTTGCTGACGAGAACTTCCTTGGCCACGCTTTTATTTTATTTTATTTTTTTAAATTTTTTTTAGATTTTATTTATTTATTTGACAGACAGAGATCACAAGTAGGCAGAGAGGCAGGCAGAGAGAGAGGAGGAAGCAGGCTCCCCGCTGAGCAGAGAGCCCAACGCGGGGCTCGATCCCAGAACCCTGAGATCACGACCTGAGCCGAAGGCAGAGGCTTAACCCACTGAGCCACCCAGGTGCCCCTTGGCCACGCTTTTAAAAATCAACGTCTGATCTCCCTTTTTTCCTTCCTACTGGGCGTAAGTTTTCTTCTTAGTACTTAGTATTACTTGGCATAATGTGTGTATTTGTGTGTGTGTGTGTGTGTGTGTGTGTGTGTGTGTGTGTATGTATTATCTTACTAGAATGTATGTTTGACAAAAGCTCTTGTTGTTGTTGTTGATAAATGTTTGTTGAATGACTCAATGAATGAATGAATGACTCCACATACTTCCTTCAGAGACTTTGGTCGCTGGCCGCTGGTAGTCCGTACTCTGAAGTTGTGAAATAGTCTGAGTTCCTTCCAAAGCAGAGTCTCAGACAAAGGTTGTGTGTAAATAGCTTACTTGAATTGTGGTCTTGGGAGCAAGAGTGAGGGCTGGGGGAACCATGCCGTGAAGGAGGGAAGGCCATTATAAGGATGATTTAACCACTGCTCCTGGCATCTGATGGGGCGGTCCTCTAGAACCTTCCAAGGAAGGCCCCTCTCCAGCTGGCTTAGAGTGGTCCCCTGGGCTGTTGACTCCCCTGAGCTTCTGGGAGGCTTCCCTGTGGGTGCTAAGTGAGAGATCCAAGTCTGTGCCGAGTGAAGAACCATGAGTTTCACTCGATAATACCGGAAAAGCCCTCAGGTAGGAAGCCTGAAGCACATGGCACAGACCAAGGTGAGGTGCTCTCAGGTTCCGTGGGCACAGCCTTGGCCAAGACCCAGGACTAGTTGCTGGAGCACTGGATGCAATGAGAGTGAGGCCAGGAGGGTCTGAGGTGATAGACAAGAGGCAGAGACTTCGAACAAGTGAGGTAACTGATCTCTGCTCCTTCGCTTGCGTTCTCCATCTCCTTGACTCCTCACCAGGGTTTTGGCCGCTCTAAGTTGGTTGTCCATTGGGTGGACCCAGAAGTTCATCTCCGTGGGTGTGAGGCCTCAGCCACCTTGGCCTTGACGGGCTGGTCAGGCTCTGATCACCAAAGCACCCATGCAGCATTATTGCCAGACAGGGGTCCCAGAACACCGTCTCCGTCGCCTTCTATCCCATCTTAAATTCAATACCACCTCTCTTAGGGTTTGTTTCTGGATCAATCTACCTCCCTGTCCCCTTCAACTTCTACAGCAACACACACTAGTATAGATCATCAGGGACATGCAGCGGCTAGCTTTCATTTCTTGCTCACATGACTTTGGGTCATCCGGGGTCTGCTGGGACGGTTCTGCTCTGGGTGTCTCATTCTGGTACCTGAGTTGAAAGGACAGCGGGGCGGTGGTTACCTTTCTCTCCCATCGCCGGATGAGCGACACATAGCAGGGATTATCTCCAGCTTCTGATGGCCTCATGTCCACTAGCCTTGCCTTGGCCAAACCAATTCCTATGGCCAGGTTGAAAGTCCGAAAGTGGGAACATAGAGCGTCCCTTATCATGAGGACCCACTGTGGATGTGGATAGTCAGTATAGCTGAAGAGGAGTGAAGACGTGAACCGATAGTTCAGTCTCCCACAGGGAGTGAAACAGAAAAGAGAGAAAGCCAGGGGAAGATTCTGTTCCTAAGTTGGCCACTGCTATGGGCTGTTGGTATGAAATTCTACAGGGCTTCCTGGGAAGTGGACAGAAGGTGCCTGGGAATCATCTGTTTAGGGGGAAGAAAGGGAAAGGCTCTCTCTAGGTTGCACACTTGTGAGGGCTGAGCAGGCTCCTGGGGGTACTTTACACTGTGGCATGGACAGGAAGTAAGAGGCCGGCATTATGGTCCTGCAGCAACACGCTGTCAGTTTTCGCCTCTGGAAAGTGCAAGACTGTGTAGAATGAGGCAAGTAGAAACGATCTGAAATGCAGAGTGTTCCTGGTACAACCACTGTCTTACCTCCCATACTACCATCTCTTTTAAAGCTGTATGCGTCTTTCCTGACACTCAGCTCCACACACCCAGGAATATTTAATGCTGGGTGTCATTTCAGTAGAATCTTCTTTTTTTTCCCCCCCAAAGATTTTATTTATTTATTTGACAGAGACAGAGTGAGAGAGGGAACACAAGCAGAGATAGTGGAAGAGGGAGAAGCAGGGTTTCTACTGAGCAGGGAGCCCAAAGTGGGGCTCGATCTCAGGACCCTGGGATCATACCACGAGCCAAAGTCAGATGCTTAACCGACTGATCCACCCAGGTGCCCCTCTTGTCCTTTTTTGATAATATATTTTATTTATTCATCTATTTGAGAAAGAGAGAGGCATGGAAGGGGGAGGCAGAGGGAGAAGGAGAAGCAGACTCCTCGTTGAGCACGGAACCTAATACAGGACTTGATCCCAGGACCCCAGGATCATGACCTGAGCTGAAGGCAGACACTTAACCGACTGAGTCACCCAGGCGCCCCTACAATCTTGCTTTTAATGATGACTTCATCTATTAAACGTCTGCTTAAGGCTTTGTGTGTTACCACAGAGACACGTGTATTGTAAAAAGGGACACATTGCAATGTGGGTTTCTGATCAAGATGGAAGCGCTGGGATCAGATTTTCAATCCTGCCTGAAACAACAAAACACAGAGTTGAAATATATCAGACAACATTTAGGAAACACTGGTCATCAAACAATGAAGGAGAGTTGGAAGAAGCATTATAATTGCCCCAGCTCACTGCCTGGATCCTTTATAGGTGACAGCATAGGCAAGGGACACAGAGGTAGAGCCTGGTGGTCTCTTTGATTAGAGGAGACTGAGCTGGAAGTCTAAAAGCTCAAAGCAGGTAGATGGCAGGCTGGATTATTTGGGAGGGGAGCACGTCACCAAAGGAGACACTTTGGAGAAAGGTGAAAGGTCCCACTTGAGTCTTCACTTGACTATTAGCCATTCCCTCCAGGGAAAGAACCATGTGAAAGGCGCAGAGGGGAAAATCTCCAAGGCTCACACGGGGCAGGGCTTCTCATTCCTGCTGCCACTAGCCAGATCCGAAAATCATAATTCGTGGGGCTTCAAGGGTGAGTATTTAGAAGGGTTTTGTCTTAGTAGGGAGACAAAAGTTATTTTAGCCTGAACACTGATCTCTCTGACCCTGTCCTGACAAATCTCAAAAGCCAGACCTAAAAGGATCAGACTGTTTCCAAGCATCTTAACTTTATCCCAGAACAAAGATCAAAGCTATTTAGGGGAAAACAGATGTTTTTCCAACAGCTAAAAACATGAAATTCACAAATTAGAGTGTCTAATCAAAAATCACCAGTCAAGCAAAGACCCAAGAACATACAACTGTAATGAAGAGAACAGTCTATCAAAACTGACTCAGACATGATCCAGATGAGAGACATAATAGACGGACATCCCAGTCCTGTATTCCCTGTGTCCTGAAGCTACGTGAAGGCATAGAAGATACTTAAGAAGACCCAAATTGAACTTCCTGCTGAAAACTAGAATATGTGAGATGAAAAACAGACTGGATAAGATAGATGGAAGAAACATATTGCAGAAGAAAAGATTAGTACACTGGAACAAATAGCAAGAGAGACCCCATTGAAAATGAAATGGGAGAGAAGAGAGAACAGGAAACAACCGAGCATGACATAGCTTCCAATATCCAGCTCCAGCAGCGGGCACAGCTTCCCCATTGCCCACTTGGCTCAGTGTAGGGGGCTTCTCCCAGGGCAGGCTCCTGCCAGGGTGGCCCCCTGGCTCGTGCAGGGCCCCATGCTCAGCACTGCTCTGTGGCCAGCAGCTTCTCCCCATGCACCCCACTGCAGTTTGATACTGGAGGACCTCCAGGGAGATGTGGCCCCATGAACAGCTTTCTCTGGAAGGGAGGTTTTTATCAGCTTCTCCTGGTACGTCCCATAGTGACCAGTCTTGTCACTGAGAAGCCACAACCATGCCCTCTCCACCAGGGTCTGGACAGCCCTAGGGAGGGTGGTTGCTTCTAAAATCTGCTATTCCTATTTTAGTTAGATAACTACTACTACTACTACTTCTTCTTCTTCTTCTTCTTCTTCTTCTTCTTCTTCTTCTTCTTCTTCTTCTTTTTTCTTCCTTCTTCTTCTTTCTTCTTTCTTCTTCTTCTTCTTTCTTCTTCTTCTTCTTCTTCTTCTTCTTCTTCTTCTTCTTCTTCTTCTTCTTCTTCTTCTTCTTCTTCTTCTTCTTTTTAATAAAGAGAGAGGGCCCATTGAGCTGGGCTCCATGGTTAGTGTGGAGCCTGATGCAGGGCTGGATCTCATGACCCTGATTTCATGACCTGAGCTGAAATCAAGAGATGGTTGCTTAACCCCCTGAGCCACCCAGGCACCCCACAGTAGACTTGTATTTACTTCTTGTTAGCCAGTACCTCATTAGTTCAATCCTTTATTTGAATGATACTTAATTCACATTGTTCTGACTTCTCTCTACAGCTTGACTAATACATTTTCTAATCATTCAGTAAAATCCATGTTGCTCTGGTCCCTGAACCCAAGTAAAGACATTCTAAGAAAGTAAAACTACAAAATAATATCCCTCATGAACATAGACACAAAAATTCCAAATCAAATTTTAAGAGATCATATACAATCTATAGAAAGGGTGACACGTAATGACTGGTTGGGTTTATCTTAAGATTTTGGTTCACATTCAAAAATCAATGAATGTAGTTCATTATATTCTCAAGCTAAGAATGAAGGATCATGGGATGATTTCAATAAATGCAGAAAAGGAAACTGATTAGATCTATTATTTACCCCTCAAAAATACTCTCAGGAAACTAGAACTGGGAACAAAATGCCCACCTCTAAAACCTCAGAGAGATCTATGAGAAACCTGATGAAGGGCATGTATGAAAACTGTGTAGCTAACATCATACTTAATTGTGAAAGACTGAATGATTTTCCCCCTGAAATCACTAATAAGACAAGGATGTCCAGTCACACCCATTCTATTCAACATTGTACCAGAAACAGTGGCCAATGTACTCAGGCCAGAAAAAGAAAGAAAAGACATCTATTTGGGACAGAAAGAAAGAAAACTGTGTTCAGATGTCATGGTCGTCTATGTGGAAAATCTGACAGAATGTACAGAAAAGCTATGAGAGCTAATAATTGAGGTTGGCAAGATTGCTGGATATAAGGTAAAGATCCAGAAATTGAAATTCACAATACTGTTTGTAGTGGCCTCAAAATGTGAAGTACTCAGGAATAAATCTGACCTAAGATTTGGAAGCTTTATACACTAAAAACTACAAATCCACATACATGGAGAGATATACCATGTTCATGTGTTGGAAGACTCAGTATTGTTTAGATGTCTATCTACCCGCATTGATCTATTGGTTAAATGCAGTGCCATCCATAATCCTAGCAGGCTCATATGTAGAAATTGACAAAATGATTTAAAATTCATATAGAAATACAGAGGACCTAGAATAGCCAGAACAACATTGAAAACATGATTACAGAAACTGCTTTTCAAGAGCTACAAGAAAACTCTTTAGAGTGTTGGATATGGTCATTATCATAATTGTAGGGATGGTTTCACAGATGTATACATCTATCAAATCTTCTCAATTTATGCACTTAAATATGTATAGGGTAGTTTTGTATTCAATTTTATGTCAATAAACCCACTTTTAAAAAGGAAGTGGTACATTAAGAAATCTTTACAAAGACATGTGTAAGATGCAGAGAAATTTCTCTCTCTTTTTTAAAAGATTTTATTTATGTGAGAAAGAGCATGAATGGGGGGCATAGAGGGAGAAGAATAAGCAAGCGCCCCACTGAGCAGAGAGCCTGATGTGGGACTCAATCCCTTGACCCTGAGATCATCACCTGAGCCAGCTTAACCGACTGAGCCACTCAGGTGCTCCAGAGGCAGACAAATTTCCACAGATAGACTGTAGACCTTGGCATCTGTGTGGGGATAGGTGGAGGTCAGAGACCGCATTTCCCTCCCTTTGGGATATCTCCTTTCATGGCTAACAGCAATGTGGCTAGTCCTTATCTACTGTCATCATCTCTTCTAACCTTCTTTCCTATCTCCTTCATTGTACTCATGAAAGAAAAAAAATGTTTCTGGCTAGGCTTATGATGGATGAAAGATGTGGATAGTTGTTGTCTTGATGGAGACAGATGTATGACTTCCGTCCTTGTTCTTGAAAATCCGCTCTGTACACACTGCAGTTGTCTTGGACACAAAACATTTTCGAGACTGACACCAGGAGGAGAAAGCGTGAATGGGTCATAAAAAGAGGCCTAAGACTTTTTCTTTTTTTCTTTTCTTTCAGTTCCTCCATCCATCTTTCTCTCCTTTGGCCTCTCCCTCCTCCTCCTCTTCCTTCATTCCTTTCATCTCTTTTCCTTTAGTTCTTCCTTCTTTTGGGTCGGCTTCAACATCTTCTCCTAAGTAAACCCTGAGAAATCAGTAACAGATTGGGGAATGAGGCAGTGCAAAGTTGGATAACTGTCTCTGTTTTTTAATTACTCTGTATAAAAATATATTTTGTTCATGGATGGAATCTTCACAGCAGAGCAAATTCAGTAATGCAGATGCCAAACCAAAGATAAGTGCTCAGTGTGGAAGGAAGATGGGCTCTCGGCATAAAAAGACAAAGAATGATTATAATGGGTGTAGGGATGTGGTTTCAAGGTCCAGATGTTTGCTTTGCCCATTGGGGTTTAAAAGGAAAATGAACCCCAACCCAGACCTTTCCTAAGTCTCTTCTTTTGCTTGGGTGAAGCAGAGAAATGGACTTGACTAAAAACTAACCGGAAAGAGAATTCTGAATATATAGCCCGAACCCACTCTAGGAGATCTGAACTTGAACTTGACTTAAAATTCCATTACAGTATTAATACTAAGTATCTTTGTAGCACTGTATTGCCCAGAGCTTCCTAATCATCTGAGCTATGCCCTTTCCTCACTTTTTAAAATTCCATGTGTTCACTGTCAAGTTCCAAGAATCTTGCCGAGGAACCGATGTTCACTTGCACCAACAGTACTGTGATACAGCAGAGAGCGCGAGAGAGAATCTTAGCCTCCTGAGCTATTTCTCAATAGAAGCATGGACCCCACTCCCACAGTCTCAGAAGATGTATTTTTATGTCTGTGCCGCAGCTGTGCGATGGTTTACAATGAGAATTTAGCAACGCTGACTCACCAAAGGGATTTCACAGTCGACACCGACTTGTTAAAGACTCTGCACCCGGGTAAAAATTAAATAGTACATAGATGCTTGGCATTCCCAGGCTCCTGCCACAGGGCCTTGCACTTGAGCCTGTGTGAAGGGCAGGGAAGCTTGGAAAGTTCTGGAGGCCCTGAGCAGTTCTGTGAAGATGAAAGACACCATCGCTAACATTATTCATGAAAAAATATGAAAGGTCATCTATCTCTCTTAAGGCTCATTTGGCGCACTTTTAATGAGTGATGGATGGGCTGCGGAGGGATCGTTGTAAGGGGGCTGTGCCCTGTGAGGGTTGGATGAATGCCACTGCACCAAAACATATCCACACACTTTCCCAGTCTTCCCCCATCATGGATTTTCCCAAATGATGGTCTTCAGACCCTCTCATTTCCTTTTTTTCTTGGCATTCAGGAAATTCTACTTCTCTCCAGACCCTCTGCTAAGTATTTTATTTGCTCACTCTTTTTTTTTTTTTTTTTTTTTTAGTTGGTTGAGGTAAAGGGTGACTTACTAGAGTAGCATGAATCCAAGTGACCATGGATTTGACTGACATTTTGTTCCCGTCCCCTGCTGTGTGACCTCTCTTCTTATAGCCTTTACATGGCGTAGTTGACCACTCTCCCCCACATTCCGTTCCCACTTTCCCTTCATTCCTTCCTTCCCCTCTTTGAGGCCCTCACTCTGTTCTCCTTAAGGCCACCTCACTCAACCACACCTTATTTCTTCTGCATTTCCAGATAATCTTGATCTACTTTCCTCTTCTGGCTTACTCTTTGTTTACTTTCAGAGGATCTGAGGTGGACAAGAGAGAGTCTTGTCTGGCACTGTTAGGAACTCTGCAAGGTGAAGTCCTCGCAGACAGAGGAGAATCTGGAAGGGGAGAAGCTTACTTGGAGATGGCCATACTTGGGCTGACGGCCTGTGATGCCAGTGGGGACAGACCACATGGGTGAGAAGGGAGAAAAGAAGTCGGCTAGAGGCATTAAAGGGGTTCAAACCGTTGAGATTGAAAGAAAAGAATTGGGCACGGGTTGTGCATTTGGAATTAATGACATTTAAGAAAGAACCTGGTTCATATCAAGCTGCCAGTGAGGTTAGGTCCGAGAGCCAACATAGTCTCCTGGTTAAAGACAAGCAGGGAGTTCTGGCCTGTAGTCACTTGGGGCCCTCAAGAGGGTTACATAATTCAGGCATTCAGCTAATTGCTGAATTAGAATGACTCACCTGCTCACAGTGGGCAGGATCTATAAGGTCTTATTAGGGGTCTAATAAAACAAGGGGGGCCCAGTCTCAGAGTTTGTGGTCTCCCTTCCCCCCCCATAGCTCAAGCTGTCACAGGGTTGGCGGGATGCCAGTAGGGTGAGACCAAAGTAAACAGAGCTCACATGTTGGTATCTGGCAGCCTTTACCACCTAGGAGTGAAATGCAAAGGCTGTGAAACCAGCCGAAGGAAATCACACTTAGCAGGAGAAAGGAATCATGGATGTCGTGAGAGCCGGTGTTTCCAGAAGTGACTTAGAATTCCCCCTGCCCTTTTTTTTTCTTCGACTATGTGTATTCCTTTGTTCTCAATAAGGAAAGGAGCCAACTAATTGCACGCACAGCATTGCTGCGGCTGTGTGCACACGTGTGCACATTCTTGCGAGCACTCTCATTTTTGCGTGGGCGAGCTCAGCGTCACACGCGCGCGGGGCTCTGCCTACCGCAGCCTCAGAACAGCTGCTTCACAGGGCTTTCGTTCCCGCTGGGGACACACTGCCGTGATCCTCCTTCGAGAACTATTGGATCCTGCCTCCCTGTCCCCTAACGCTGTCAGGGTCCCCTAATGCTGCCATGGCTTTTCCCGAAACGTTGCCAGCCCATGTTTACCTTCTGGCAGCTTGGCGTCTAGATCCTCAACTCGCAAAAGTCAAAGATAAGGACGTGGCAGAGCAGGGCACAGCCGGGGCGAAGACCGCCCCCCAGACCAAACCCAACTGTGACATCGGATCACTATTTTTTTTTTCCCCATGCTCTGCTACAATGGGGTTCTTCACTCTGTCTTCGTGGTCGTCATCTGCGTCCTTGTTCTTTCGCTTCTTTCTCTCTCTCTTCCTCTCACTCCCACCAGTGCCCACGCACACCCCTTCCCAGTTCCGTCCTCTGGACGCCTTGATTCTGCTAGCTGGTCCTAAGTGACTCGTACCCGCCACCTCAGCAAGGTCTGGATAGATGCAAGTAGAGGGATTGGTACCGACTAGGGAAACTTGACCCTTTGCAGGTCCCCTATGTGCCTAACTGTAGATGTGAAATCTTACAGACTCGTTCACCTGTGGGTTTAAAAAAAAAAAAAAAATCTGCCTCTATAGTGGACTGGGGTTGGAGACAGCCCATGGTTGGGGCAGACAGACTTTCCAGGGCCTCTGCTGGACCAGCACAAAGCGTCACTTGTCCAGGACTGTGGTTAGTTAGCCCAGCATACCTGCCTGCTCCAGAAGACGATGTTGCTTTTGACCTCTGCGGGCCCCATCGCCCTGGAGCATCAGCACCGACACTCAGAAACCTGGCAGGGTATCTCCTGGCCAGGTTCATGGGGAAAGGAAGAGCCCCCACGTACACCAAAGAGTTCAGCTTCCTTCCGAGGGAGAGCCGTTCTAGGTTGTGATCATAATGGGGTATTAACTTGCTTTATGGTGGGTGCTGGGATATTTTTCATTCTCCTTGCCAGAGTAGGCAGCTGTCTTTGCCAATAAATCTTGCGAAGTTTGCCACTCCGGAGGAGTCATCTGGTTCAAAGCGGAACCGTTCTTATAACCCCAGGAAAAAAAAAAAATTCCAAATCTCTGCTCTCGCTTAAATATCCTCCGAGCAAGACGCGCTGAAATCTGATTTAGGATTCCATGCCTCACATTCTTGCAGTAAAAATGTCCCTCCTAAGAACTAACTCAAATCTTTTTGCCACAACTTAAGCTGTTTGCTGGGAGGCTCAAGCGAGGGCTTGGGAAATGGAAGTCATTTCTGCAGAAACTTGAGCAGGATATGGAGTGTCCTTAGAACCTTCTGGTCTTGACGTCTGTCCATCTGGACGGCTTGGCCTTGTGATCCTTTGGGATCCTGGATCGCCCCGGGAGTGGCTTCTGAAGGAACAGACCGAAAGTAAAGATGCCCAGGGCTGTCTCTGACTTCTCCAGCCCCTGTAGCTTTAAGGATATATTTGACAAGAAGAGAAGGCAGTTGAGGTACCCCTCAGATAAGCCCCACGGAATGGCTTGGTAACAGGACTAGACTAGGAGCCCTCCTTCCCCCCTGTGGATGGAGAGAGCCATGCTGACGTCCCAGGGTCCCCAGCCTCATCCCAGCCTCAGCATTAAACTCTGGTACTTTTTCTGCAAAGGCTTTCTCTCCACCAGATCCCCCAGTGGGCCCAGTGCGCAGCTGCTCCATTTTCCTCTGGGGTGGAGGGGGCAGCCTGCCTGCGAGGGCCCCAGGCAGCCACCACAGAAGAACTGATTAGCTTTTAAGAACAGACCTCCACCAGACAGCCAGGAGTCTAAAGAGTAAATAGAGGTGCTGGCCCTGGAATTTTTTTTTTTTTTTTAAGGCCCCCAGAGGGGTTTGTTCGCTGCTGTTTGAATTGCTATAGAAAAGCTCTGTGCAACTCCAAATTAAACCAAGCTGACCCCTTTCACAGCCCGAGTTATTTACAGTTCACGGGGCTTGGGAGGGTTCTAGTTTGCATGCTCCTGAAAACAGGTCCCGGGGTTGGCCAAGGTAGCCCACTGTGGGGCAATTTGCATCACACTACCTTGCTTTCCTTTGGTGTGGGAGAAGGCTCTGGACTGGGAGCCAAGGATGTGGTCGTGTTGTAAACAGGTCTTTGTTCCTGAGCAAAGGAAAGGCTCCGGTAGGAATAGCTAAGAAAGAGCCAGCTACTAGAAAGCAAATAAGTGAGTTCTCTCTATAATTAAATGCATTCCTCAGAATAACAGCGAAGGAGTAGGAAGGAAGCCTAAGGAACAGCTCCCTCCCCCACCGTCCTTGATTTCTCTTACAGCATGAACAATCAGACCGGTCAAGAAGACTGGCACTGATTATAGCGCCCAGTTTCCCATTTTCCCTCCGTACTGGAGGAGTAATTAAGTTAAATAGCTTGCAGGGCCCGAGATCTGGTTTGTGTCAAACTCAAATTAACTGCTAGTTTGGGCTTGTGGATCAGCACCGGGAACGCACCCCTGGGCCTCCCCTGGGCCTCCCCTGTACACCATGGAAAGCACGGTGAGGGGTGAGGGTTTGTGCCTCGGCAAGGTGTCAGACTCACTTTGTGTGACTGAGGATGTGCCTCATTTTCCCAGGATCCTTAAGGTCCCTGTGGCTGACATTTACAAGCAACTTTTGGGGGCTTATCACGTAAAGGAGGAGAGCTTGCCAAGAGATACACCTGAATCGAATCATAATCTCTGAGAATCAGATTTCAGGGTAAAAGTACCACAAAAGTGGCTGTTTGGGTTGGGGAAGGGGGGAGTAGAGGGAGAGATATTTCCTATTTAGAAAGAAAATAAGGTGGGCTCCTGGGTGGCTCAGTTGGTTAAGCAACTGCCTTCGTCTCAGGTCATGGTCCCAGAGCCCTGGGGTCGAGTCCCACATCGGGCTCCCAGCTCCATGGGGAGTCTGCTTCTCCCTCTGACCTCCCCTCTCATGCTCACACACACACACACACTCTCTCTCTCTCAAAATAAACAAATAAAAAATATTAAAAAAAAAGAAAGAAAATAAGGTGATCATGTACTTGACTCCTTTTCTTCTTTACCTGTGATGCCCTTTAAAGCACATCTCTGTCTCTCTTGTACGTAGGAAAATAGACCAGGTATTGTAGGGGCTGAGGGCAGGCCGGCCTAGGCCCAGGATGGCATGCAGATTATTTAGAGTGGAAGCAATGGAGACCCTGAAGGCTCAAGGGAAACTTTTGTCCCTCCCTTAACTACATGGAAGCTTCTATGCTGGGAGTCTTTCTCAGAATAAAGGTCATTATCAGAGATAAATTTTATCTGAGTGACCCACCTGTCTGGCAGGACAAACATCCAATTACCAAATATTTGCTCTTTTTATTGTCCTGTGAAGTGCATTCCTTTTCCGTGGAATCCTACACCCCTACCCCCTTCTCCTTAGTTCAAGAAGACATACATACCTCACTTTGCCTGACTTCTTTGGCGTTTCCATGTTTGTGTGGATTCCTCATTACATATGCAATTACATTTGATTTTCTCTTGTTCATCCGTCTCAAGCCAATCTGATTCTTGGTCCAGCTAATAGGACCAGAAGGGGACAGGAATTCTTAGTCCCTGATGGTATGGCTATTGGTAGTGATGGAGGGGTGTGAGTGTGTGTGTGTGTGTGTGAGTGTGTGTGTGTGTGTGTGTGTGTGTGTGTAGGGTGTGACTGGAGTGGGCAGAACCACAAGCAAGCAAGAGAATTGCAGAAGAGAAGCCATAAATCAGACCTTTACCTTATTTATACCTTCCTCAGAAAATGGGACAGACACATATGAAGAAGCCATGAAAACAGAAGAATGTGTCATCAGTACTTGATACATGGTAAGTACTCAAACGATATCCGTGAAGTGAGAGAAGGAATGGGTAGATACAAGACAGACAGGCGGCTTGAAAGCAAAGTCCTTCGGCAGAAGAGATTGTCATTGCTGAAGGATTCTGCTGGAGATGGAATTAATTGTCCACCTTCTGCAGGGAAGCAAACCACCGGCCATTTTTCTCGGCAGTATGGCTGCATTGGAACAATTCCAGTTTCGTGCCAATCGATTGGGTAGTGTGTGATGACTGAGCCTCTTTATTTCAGTGCTTTCCAACCAGCACTGGGAATAGAGTCAATGGTATTGTCATGGGGACAAAGTTGTAGGTGTTGTGTGGGGACAAATGGTGGCCCAACTCGTGGTGATCATATCACGATGTGTAGACTTGTCCAATGGTGAGGTTGTACACCTGAAACTAATGAAACATTGTAATGTTATGTTAACGAATGTAACTAATACTTCAACTAGTGTACCCTATAGTCTATATGGTCTGCTGGAGCTAGTCTGCTGGAACTAGTAACGTAACTATACTTCAACACCGAAAATACTCCTCTAAGCTCCAGGCAGAAATAAACTTCTGCATGTGATAAGTGTAAATGAATGAATTACAACATGTGGAGCCGGAAGCGTGGCAGGTTTATGCGGCCTACGTTAGGACATACGCAAGAACATGGCCGCCTGGCAACAGAGAAGGTCGCCACCAAGAGAATGGGAGCCGAGCCCTAAGGATGGGAAGACAAAATAAATCTATATTGCATGTTTTGCGTTGAGACTGGAGAGATCCATATGGGAATCAACAGTTTTTTTCTGGGCCTGTAGTCAGTCTTCGAAGATCCAGGTCAGATATTCTCTCTGGGAACCCTTCCCAACGTGGATGCATTCCTCTCTCTGCAACTCTCCAGAGCTTCATGCTGCATTGCAATGATTTGCCTCCTTTTGCAAGAGTAAGAAGCCAGCACATGTCAGCAGCCACTGAGTGTTTGTTCATTACCGGCTGGGAACAGTGCTCATTTCTTTCAGACGAACCATCTTATGTAATCTTTGCAATGATCCTTTTATTCTCATCATGCGTTTGAGGACCTCAGGCCAAGAGGGCACGCGATATGTGCGCTAAGCAATAAAGGCAGGCTTACCACCAGGGGTTTCCAGACAACAGGCTCACTGCTGTTGCTCCATGGCAACCCCATTCTCTAATGTGG